>NC_061533.1:11835000-12050000 GCF_022379125.1 Scophthalmus maximus | reverse complement strand
ATATTTTCAATACCGCACATTCAATCTGCCAAAAAAGTAATGATTACAAAGCCAACAAAGACGCTGCTATATATATACATATATATATATGTATATATATATATATATGTGTGTGTAGCGAGAGAGATGTATGTACAATGATTATAGCATTCATAATTGCACTATGCCTCAATAAATGTAAATTACAGGCTTATGTTCTAAAGAATTGTTACAAAAAAAATACTCAAAGTAACTTGGGAATGAGGATTTGCAAATCAGAGGAGCCAATCAGAAACGAGATGGGCTTACTTTGGTACAAACTCAATATCAACACTTTTGCCCTTTAACATCGGAAATGAGCCAAACGTACTCTCCACTGATATTGAACTACAACAGTCGAGACAGCAGGGCTGTGAGTGGGACAAATATAAGGAAACGGCCTAAAATGTGACTCCTGCAGCCTCCAGTCGGTCCCAGCTCCGGCGGCCCGTCTCTTAACACTTCAGTGTGAAACACTTCGAACTGCGAGAATCAGCTGGTTGATCAATAGTGAGTCAGTCAGTCTGCTCCTCCTGCGTTCGTTAGCCCTGCGCTTTGCTGTTCTCAACACTTTTCATTCCATCAAAGTAGTAAACGGCGCAAAGTGGGAGTCTGGTGCTCAAGTTTTTTGGCATTGGCAATAAATATACATACTACCATAATAATAATAATAATAATAATAATAAAAATGTGGCACAGTTGAACATAATCATTTAACTCCTTAAATTATCTCCTCCTCCGCTGCCTTCAGTTTGTGTAAAAGCGATCATTGCAGTCATGGTTCATCGTGACCTGAAGGAGCAGAGGTTCCCGTGTGTCTTTTCACCTCGTTCCCTCAAAGCTAAGAAAGCATCTTATTATTTTAAATACAACTCCTCTCACGCCTTCACGGCTCGTGGAGAGTGATCACGTGACCGTCGCTCAGCACACGACTCTGGGCTACTTCTCCAAACTGCTGCAGTGCGCGTCCATGGCCACACACGCCCTAACCCATCGGATGGTACCGAAGTCAATGCCATGTAAAGATTATAATAATAATAAGATTGATGATGATTAAGAGTCAATCAATATCAAATCAATATGAAATTATTTTAAAAAATCACAGTTTATGCCAATTCATCTACAGACTTGCCAATCAGTCCTTTGAAGGAAACAGGAAGCTGTTAATTAGAGCTCCGAACTTCAGGTTGGGCAAGCAGGTAAACACCCACGACGGAGCTTCAGAACTAACCCACAGGCAAGGAGGAAGGGCGAAGAAGAAGAAAATAATCTTTTTTTATTCTTGTTTATAAGAAGGCAGGAGGGGAGCGCACACTGCATTCTTTCTAGGACAAAAGCCCCCACACCTCCAGTGCACAGAGTCGTTTCTTTCTTTCTGTCAAAAACAAATAATAAAATTAAAATAAACTTCACAATGCGCAAAGCCTAAAAATGAGGATCCTTGCTGTTCGTATTCAACAGCAAATCCCTCCCAACCTTTCCAGAAATCCTGCCCCCTCCCCCCTGTATTTCATCAACTCCTTAAATAGCAAGAGAACATTTACTTTGTTCACCCCTTGGGGACCAAGAGATCAACGAATGGCAAATAAATTAGTATTATGCAACCATTAGATTTTTTTTCCGTAGATTTTCTTTTTTCCATGTGTGTGTGTGTGTATACGATCTCTCTTTTCACAGACTTCGTCAGTCTCCTGCTGACAGCGCCGCGCGGCCCTGCGCTGCTCTACACCAGGTTGTACTCCTTCAGGTTGAGCTGCAGGATGGTGTCTTTGACGGCCGCAAAGACAAAACGGATGTTCTCCGTGTCAGTGGCGCAGGTGAAGTGAGAGTAGATGATCTTATCGCTGTCTGGATTCAGGTCCACGAACATCTTGAGGATGAACTCTCGGCCGGCCTGGGCGTCCCTCTGCGGACCTGGAGAGGCGGGAAATGTTTCTCTGTCAATGAACCTGCTGCAGAATCAGATGAGCTGTTTTTGTCATTGGCTTTTTCCCTAATATTCTCATTCGCTGAAGAGAGCATAATATCTGGACACAGATCGGATGGAACACGAGGACACATCAATCTGAGATTTTTCGAGTATGAAAAATGTAATTTATCATAGTCTTTGCACAAAGCCTCACAAGAAATATGCACATCTTAATCACAACAGGTGAGCATACGGTGAAAAATGGTACAGAGCATCGGCATCAATCACAACTTTCCAGGGAGATTTGTCCTTGTGTGTAAACTCAGCTAAACAAAAAAATATCTTAATGTTTGTGTTGGACACCATGCTGAAGTCTCTCACCGTCATACTCTGGGAAGTAGTCAACCAGGTGAGAGTACATGATCTTCTCCTCCAGCAGGTCCTTCTTGTTCAGGAACAGAATGACGGAGGAGTTCTGGAACCATGGGTACGTGATAATTGTCCTAAACAGAGCTTTACTCTCCTCCATCCGGTTCTACAGAGAGAGAGAGTTTGTGAGAGAGGAGGGAGGGGAGGTAAAGTGAGGAGAAAAACATACAGAGAGAGAGAGAGGGGAGACTGAGTGAGACAGAGTTCATCATTTAATTAAACCACGGTCTTTCATACTCGTTAAATACAGATTTTTAATAAAGGTTTCAACACACCACAGGGAGAGCAGCAAGGATGAGAGAGAAGAGCGGCCATGTCGCCTGCCAGGGTTTCATTTCTCCCTCGCAATCCATTTCAGAGTTAATTCAACAAAAAAAACAACATTTCGAAAGCAACCTATAGATATTGTGTCGCCGGGTTTCAAGTAACAAACGAAGGAGACATGTGAACACAAAGCCAGACCGACGAACACCTGCTCATTAATACACTTTTAATAAACAGACACTTTTTCCTCTCAAGGAGATGTGGCCTGCGTTATTCAAAACAGCTGGCTGATCATTAACAAATGCTTTCAAATGAAACAGGAGGCGGAGCACTGCCAGGCAGGAGGGGAATTTAATTTCCATTGTTTTAAAGGTGACATATTATGCTCATATTCAGGTTCATACTTTTCATTTGGGTTACCACTTGAAGAGGTTTAACATGCTCTAATGTTCAGAAAAGGCATCAGTGTTCTCATACTGCCCATTCCTGCAGCTCCTCTTTAAACCCTCTGTCTTAAACGCCAGGATTTCTTTTAGCCCCTCTCTCCCAATAAACCCCCATTCTACTCTGATTGGCCAGCTTATGCAAAGTGATTTAGCATAATACGTCACCTTTACATAGGGAGAGTATATATATATATATATATATATATATATATATATATATTTTCTAATGGGAGAAAGTGCTTTTTAAAAATTAAGCATCAAACACAAAATATCAATCGCTACATGGTTTCATGTATCTTACTTTTCCAAAAGAAGAAGAAGATATCATTTGGTGCGAATGTATTAAAATCAAACACCTCATTGTCCGACTCCACCAGAACTTGGTCGTACTCGCTGAGCGCTACCAGGAACATGATGGATGTGACGTTCTCAAAGCAGTGGATCCACTTCCTCCTCTCCGACCTCTGACCGCCCACGTCCACCATCCTGTCATGGCGGGAGCAGCCAGGAGAGAGAAAAACAGTCACTAGAGGCACTGAAAACGCAAACCTGCACCTCAGCGATGTGCACTGCACTGTACATGTTGTACATGTTGATGACACTGCTGATCGTTTGGATCTGACTTAGACCTTATTCAAATATTCAGTATAACTGCTTCCACCACAGTTCTACCTCAGTGAGGATTAAGAGAAGGAGGATTTGCTGTAAGATAAACTTAGTAATCAAAAGTGAAACCGGAGGTTACATGAGTGAAAGCAGCAATGCCATACTGTAAAAAACAATGTTCCATTAGATATTAAGCACTGCTTTCATACGTTTACCATTGGAAACCTGGCCTTAACAAATTATCATGTTTTATTTATCTTCTATTAGCTTACTGTACTTTTGGCTTATAAAATATTTATCCACAATGTAACTTGTAAATACAACCATGATATGGATGTGGGTGAGTTAGAAGCAAAGTGGTCTTCTTTAAGAGATGTTAGAGTTGAATCATTATTAATCTTTTATATCACATTATGATATGAATGGGTGAACATGTTCTGTACTTTCACTCACTTCCGGAGCCACACAAGTGTCGATGACAGTATTTTCTTCATTTCCAGAGCCTGAATGATCTGACCGTACCTGAATATGACACTCTGCAGGTCAAACGGGTATTCGATGATGCCCGTGGTCGGGACACGAACCCGCAACACGTCCTGCTGGGTGGGGAGATAGGATGGCTGTGCGATTCGGTCCAACGCATTCAGGTAACTGCAGACACAGAGAAAACGATGGAGGTTGTCGTGTGTCATCAGAAACACTGCAAAATACAACTTCACCTGTGCTTCACCTGGCAATTTGTTACAGAATGATGTAAAGTAGACACCCGAGTCGTTGTGTCACGTTCCAGTCTACTCACTATTTAGTGGAGTCTGACAGCTGGTATTCCCTCCTTCGATCATAACTCTCCTGGATGCCCGGGTCGTTCCATAAGCTCTTGATCGCATCCACATAAGGATTCTCCAACATGTAGACCTTTTCTACGTCCACTTCTCTCACAATGTTGGCGTTGCCCTGGTGGAAAAACATGGGGAGGAAAAGTGCTGTGATTTACTCTTAGACTTGCGACTTTACTCAGCAGCACTAAACATCAAGGAGAAAACTAGATTTAACAAAACTAATAACCGTGTCTTTGAAACAATTAGAATGCAGGTCGTGCAGCCCTAGTTATCACTGGATGACATAGTCTACATCCAGAAATGTATTTGCAACCCCCAGGGCTGAGCATGGACCTAATATCTGAGGCTCAAATCCCACTGGGCCTATTAAAGGGGAAAGTTTTCCCGTCCCAGATTCTCAATAAAAATCTCCCGTGTCCCATGACAAGAGATCAACACGTGGGAGAACGTCGACATAGTTTCACATCTCGCACATCAAGTCTTTATGATCGGAACGGATACTGAATAGCAGCACAGTGTACATGCTGATTTGATCTTAGCAGTTTTGACACTTGGTCATGTTAGGTCTACCATATCTGACTCTTTTCTACCAGTTGTGTGTGGATGTGCAACATCTCAATATTATAGTACATTTTTAATTTAAGTTAAATTCTATTTTCACACACAGTTGTAAATTTAATTAGGAAAGAAAAAATCCCACATGTACAGTAGAAGAGAAGTTATTCAGTGGGGCCTTTTTGCAGGCTTCCATTACAGCAAGAAGTTTTATTAGAATGTATTATACATGAACTGCATAATCTATAGGATCACTATATAGCCCTTACCCATTAGCCTTGCATTAAACTACAAAGGACACTTCTGTAGTCATATAGTCTGCTAGAACTGTCAGACTGTAGTAAACAACATGTAACTATAGCAAACCCATTTCACTTAAACAATGTGGTCTGCAGACCAACACCACAAATGACAACACATCGCTCCTCAGACCAAGTAGTTAGGGACCACATGAGGAACTGCAAGTCTGGAGACCCGGTTACATGGTCTGAACATGATTTAGACACGAAGAAAAAAAAGGACAGGATATGATGGTTCGTGTCTGGGGACCGGAGGATAAAATTTCATTTTATTCACAACTTGTGAGATAATTGATCCTCAGTAGGGACGAAAGAGTTGAGAATGTCAAAGGTGAATAAGTGAGATGTTACAGGAAACGACGCCAGTGACATGTGTTGATGGGTGGACTTGATGAGCCTGCCAGCCTTAGATAGTGGCGAATGCTTAAAATGAGGGACGGTGGTAACATGATCGACAGGTTTCATTTTCACTTCCTTTGTAAAGTCCTTTGTTTAAATGTTAAAACTTCCCGTTTTGGCCTCATGTATATGAGAGCACAAGGATGTCAGGCCCAAAGTTTTCACTGGTGTAGTCCTACTGTATGCTTTCACTGTACACATAACTTATGACATGCACATATCTTAAACAGACAACATAACAGATACAGAACAATAGGTTATTTTTCTCAGTTCTTGAGTACTGGAATTAGTTTTTTTTACAGTATTAGTTTTTTTTGCAGTAAATCTAAGGGACATACTTGGATTTTTTTAAGTGTTTAAAGTGGGTAAAACAATGGTGAAATTGCTGGGCTGAAGCAGCACATTCGGTTTCAATCTTCGTGAACATGCACACATTGGACGGGAAGCGAAAGCTAGCGTGAAAAATGATCCACCACAGCAGCAGAGAATCAACTACGAGTACCTAACCAAGTTAAATCCATTTTAAATCTCAAAGTTTACACAAAGCATCCAGTAGAGCTCCACATATTGGTCTGCCGGTATGAAAACTTTTACTTCACAGAATAATTTTTTTTTTTTTTTTTTTTACAATTCAAGTATTATAAGTTTATTTTCTTAATTCAAGTTCACATATTTGGTCGTTTTCATGTTTCCTTTTCATCTATAGTTATTAATAATAAAATCTAAGGTTAAACTATAAAATATCAAGCCTCGATTACATTTCTTTATCCTAAGGGTTTGATAATATCACCTTAGGAATCCTTGACAATTCTCTTAATAAACATATCAGCCGATATATCGGTATCGGAAAAGGTTTATTCCCGAATATCAGTATCAGCATCTTCCCCCAGAAATCCATATCAGTGAAGCTTTTCTCTCCAGCATAAAGATGAGTTGTTTTAAGTAGTGAATATGCTGCCTGACGGAGGTTTATGGCCTATATACTTTGTCTCTAATAAACATACTGCTGACAGAGTGTGAGAATTCAACACTTTCTTTCACAAAATCTAAAATTTTTAAGGATAAAACTGTTGTGACTAAAGGTGTGTCCAAAAAACTGTACACATAAAGTCAGATTTGGCATCTGTAATGTTGCAACCTGTTGTTTTACTTACTTATCTAATACAGTTGCTATATCCACAGTGTTACTTTCACGTGACTATGAAATTTCTATCAATATTTTATCTGTGCATTATCATTGAACTACTCAGTACTGACCTCAGCACATCACACTAATATCTACTAAATAATCTATCACCCCTTCCTCTCCAAAACCTTACAGTGAAAAATCCTCTGACTGGACAGGAGGTGAGGAGCGGTCACCTGAAGTGGACGGATTTATAAAACGTGGCGCAGACGCACCACTTCCTTTCATTTGCCACTCACACCGAAAACAAACCAAAGAGGACTACAAGGGTAACGCTTGCAAATGACAAAGGGAAATGGGACAAAAGGACTTTTGACGTGACAGTTGGGTCGTTATTTGGCTAAGTATATGTATATATTTATGTGTATAAATGCACACATGGGTTTGAGTGCATGGAAACACAGGCACACACACATATCACAAGAGTGAGATGGAGTGCTGGAGCACTTTAAGGACACAGGAAGTGCCAAAAAGGACAGGAAATGATTATGGATGGCTGTTCCAAATAAGATAGACAGAGCTCTAAAAATATACAAGTCCCCCTCTTTTTTTTCTCAAATCATTTGTCACCCTTCACTACAGATGTCATTTCAGTTGGAAATGGCTATAGTGAAAGGATGTAAGTTACCTTGTTGTGCTCATATTTGTAGGGGATGTTTAGTGTCTCCGTGGCTCGGATCATGGCCTGCATGGCTGTGAAGATGTTCTGATAGACCAGTTTGGTAAAACCCCTTTTGTCCTCGTCAGAGTAACCGGTACCATGGATAATCCTCATCTGTTTGATGAATGTGCTCTTCCCACTCTCCCCGGTGCCTGAGAAGGAAGACAGGGGAAGAAGACAAAAGAACAGAGTTTATGTTATAGGTTTGTGCAGGGTTTCATTTAACCAGACATTTAATCTCCTGTGTCAGCGGCCACGCTCCTTAAATGGACTTTTTCTTTGTCATTTATGACTTTCCTTGACCTATAGGGGCAAAAAAGAGGAACTGCAGCAACATAACAAAGTCTCACAGTAAAAGAAAGTAATAAGTCAAATCAGAGTTGAGCAGCTCGACAACAGCCATAAAAATGCTCCTCTTTGCTCTTGAGAGTCCAATCAGAATCCTAGCTCCACAGTTGGGGACGAGGTTTAGTTTGTCTCTGGCCAAAAAACAGAAGACGGTCTTCACCATTTGTCAGTGGTGCCTCTTCTTCCTTCTATGTAACCAGTCAGATTGGATTGCATTGAAAATTCTTAACACTTTAGGTACTGATAGTTATGTGGATATGAAATGCATTAATGTATAAGTAAACATTTGCCCATTCACACAACCAGCAGACATAGAGCAACATTAGCATTTATTATGTTTCCGCCTCGGCAGTCGAGGCTTGCTACATTGTGTTTCCGGCTTTTCTGTTCATCCCATTCTTGAGAACGTAAAAAATACTTTCAAAGTTGGTATAAACGTTCACTAGGTCTCAGGGCGCTTTCACACCTAGCTCCTTTGGATCAGACCTTTGTACTTTTCAGTTTAGTCCGAAACAAAATAACAGGTGTGAAAGGTGCCTCGGACCAAAATTTTGTCCGACCAAATAGGTGGTCTCTGTGACTCCATCCGGATTAAACTGAACCATGGTTCAGTTCGTTTGTGGTGTGAAAACACTTTTGGGATAGTTTGGACAGTTCCAGACCAAGTGCAGAACAAAAGAAGAAAAGAAAATAATGTAAAGCAAAAATGAGGCGCCCGTCTACAAACCAGGTAGACGCAGCCCGCAGAAGCGAGGATGACAGGACATACATATGTCATAGAAAAGTCTTTAGTGAGCTCCCCAAATTGCAATGTGAAACAAAAACTAAACCGATCCAATGTTTACAATGTAATAGAGACATGAACCTAGGTTCAGGCCTCTTTCAAACTTTCAGGTGTGAAAACACCCTCAAGGATGAAGTGAAAAAGAAAGCTACAAAACATTGTGACATTGGAAAAAAATAAATAATGATAAAATAAAATTGTAAAATAAAAAACAACAATTCCCATACATTCATACACAGTCATAGAGTAGATGACATGCAGACATACGGTATATAATCACGCGCTGTCAGTCACGCACATAATAATAAGGTCTGGCTGCTTTCCTCTCAGCCTGTTTGCTTGGTCTGGTGACAGACCAAGAACAACAACTCTCTCCTCTCAGCGGTGACAGGAACTATTTGGGTGTGAAGGGCTGGGGGTGTCGTTTCTCTTTGGTTCATTGAGAATCTTGGCAGATCAACTGAACGGTCTTACTTTACCACGACCACCAACTCTTGAACAACTTTGGAGTACATGTGTGTGTTTTGCATGTCGGAGGCCAGGAGACGTTTGCAGCACTCCAGTGTCTGTTCTAAGAGCCTTAAGAGAACTGCATAACATAAACTCTATTTAAGCCAAATTAACCTCTCTACTGTGGCTCCTCCACACAGACTGGGAACTTTGCAAAACCAAGCTTCAGACTAAACTGCTGCTGAAACACTATAACATCTGGGGAAACAGCTTCTCTATTGTGGGGCTGCCAATTTAGAAATCTGAAATGAGCAGGGAAGGTAGCAATGACAACAGTAGAGTTAGCACAATTACCCTTGAAGAGTTCCTCAGCCAAACACTTCACCTTTAAACTCCTACATGGAAAATGATTTTCTTAAAGTTCTTGTTGTGTGAACGTGACTGACTCAGATAATCTCCTGCCGCATTCGTCATATGTGAAAGGCAAACTCCGAAAAATGTCTTGGACACATTCTTCCGGACATTTTCTGGAGTTCATGTATGAAAACGGCTGTATAATGAACACAGAAATATCAGAACACTGTACATTTATTTTCATTCTCCTATACAGTCCTAGCCAGGAGTTGTTCCCTTCTTGAATTGGATTTCTACTGCTTCTTTGTGCTACATGCATATGCTACACAAACACGGTTATCTCTCAGGTACAATCACTACACAGGTAGGTTGGACTTCACCACCCGCTGTTTGTGTGTCACCCCCACCATATATACAGTACACACACACACACACACACACACACACACACACACACACACACACACACACACACACACACACACACACACACACACACACACACACACACACACACACACACACACACACACACACACACACACACACACACACACACACACACAAGGTAGTAGCGTTGCACAATATCTTTCATCCTCGATCCTAAAAATAGTAACATTCTATTTTTTTCTTTTTAATTGGAACAGTGAGTAATCTTACAAATATAGAACTGTGCCAGCGGGTTTTGGGTTTGTACAGGCACAGAAGATCAGGGTTGATCTTGTGCGGCACAGTTCTGATCTCCTCGTGGCTGTTCAAACACAGAAATCAGGTGTGAATCTGATGTCCTCTGGCAGTCAAAAAAGAAAAGGGGGGGGGGGGGGGGGGGGGGGGGGGGTGATGTTCAGCCATAGACTGCTTTCAGTAAAAAGTCTGACCTGAAAGACAATGGCTGAAATGCTGCAGTTCAGTTTTACAAAACTGGAATGCAATGAATAAGAAGACAGCTGAGTCTACAGCTGAAGGATGCATTTGTAGAATAAATGTTTTCATCTGGGGATCCACCCATTAAAGAAAACAGTCCTCACAGAATAGGCTTCCTTTGTAAGATACTGTCCTTGAAGACTGGAGTATTTCATGCAAGGTTCATTCGTTTGTAGAAAAGTGAGAGGGTTATACTGCATGTTGAAACCAGCAGCTGTATGTACAATAAGAGAAGTCTTTGCAATTTGTTGCAAATAAAGAAGGATCACTCAACCACATCTGGGTCCAACTTCTTTACTAAGTAGAGACCGTGAGTATCCAAGGTTTGAGTGTGTTCTGCTCAGTCACCTCTCAAACCCACGCAGTGAACCAGGATTAACCCGAGTCTTAAATCGCTGTCACTAGATCGACATCACATCTAATGTGGGGTATGTCTGACCTGCCTCCTTCTCTGGAGGTCAAGCCCCAGGACTTGTAGTCGGACTCAAGAGGGTGGAGGAGATTGAGACGAAAAAAGAACAGACTTTCATTTACTAATGTGATACACAGGAAATTTGAAAATTGACAGTGAGCTGCCAAATATTCACACCCTATACTCTCTCAAAATGTACACTGGCCAAGGATCATATGAATTTTGCAGCTTATTCCATTATAAAGTTGGTCGCTAGCCACCGGACAAGTCTCGGAGGTTGTGCATTTCCACAGCCCCTGGATGCACCACTGCATTGATGTCGGATATGCACAGAGACGACTGCAGCCAACTTTTTTTTATTTTTTACAAATGGAATAAAGGATGCTAAAATGCCGATATGATGCTTGAACATCATTATAAAAAATGCACGAGTGCAGAAGGGCAAATGAATTCACTGCTAAGAGCTTGGCAGCTCCTCCAGAGTGAGTTAACATGGAGCAGAGAGAGAGGGCCATACCACCCCATTCACTTTTACAAAGGCTTCAGGGGGAACTTCAGTACGTTTCTCTAATTACAGTCTGGAGTTCCTGTGCAGTAACAACATTCATTTATAGACCTGATCCTTACTAGATTTAACCAGGGTCTGGCTCTGCTTGGTTCTGATTTTAAGAGGTAGAACTTATAGGACCACTTTTCTGCAGCAACCTCAGCCTCTCAGCAATAAACTTTTCACCTCACCATGTCTGTTACGTGAACAAGATAATGAGTTTGTGCAAAATTATTTTTAATTATTTGATCAAAGTGTAAATACTGTAGTAAGCACTTAGAGGGGCAGTAGCACTCGATTTACAGAGCCAGGGCTGAGTCGAAAACCCAGATTTCTTTTCCGGCGCACACACAAAAGCGACAGCTAACGGACAGTGAGTAAATTTCTGCTGCTTTTTACAAAACGTGTATTGCTGTTGAATCGCTTAATGCCCCATTTAACTGAGCTGAAAGTTGACTGTGTTTCAGTGAGTCTACAATATAAACCAATGATATGTTAAATTTAAGGGAGAAAAAGTTACTCTAATCTCACTTGGCTATGATGTTCTCTGAGCGTGTGTATGTGTAAGTATGTAAAGCGGGACAGGCCTCATAAACTAGGTCCAATGGTCTCTTGAGGACTGGAGCTGGCCTGTGCCATTTTTGGAATTAGATCATTTTAAATCAATTAAGTAGATTGAGACAAGCTTGATAATTATCAATTAAGATCTTCAGTTTGCTATCACGTGTGACAAAGACGAGCATTAAATCCTCACAATTCAGAAACGGGAATCAAGTGAACAGAACCGACTGCTTGATTATCATTGTAGCAAAATAGCTGATTCATTTTGAATTTGTAGCTATTGTTCTAAAACAAAACTCACGTTTGTCCATCGCGTTGTCCAGTATTTTTGTAAAAATAAATGAGGAAATGTGTTGGAAATGTGCCCAAGCATCCTAATTCTCTAAATACACACCAATTCTTTTTCCTAGTCCTTTTCTTTTGGGAACAAAGACTCTCCCGTTCCAGTTGCTATGTCACTCGTCCTATATGCTAAGTTTCCTTGTTCCCCGCCTTTCCGTTCACCTAAAACTTCCCATGACCACACAGTTTTTGAATCTCAGTTAATGTTACCTAATGTTGCCACGGTTTCTGCCTCCCTCTCCACAGGTCACTCAAAATTTCTCCAGACCTGATGTCATGCTTCGAGAGCAGATGTTTAATCTCCTCAAAGATAAAGACAGGAGGGCGACCTGGGACTGGTGGTATTCATCGTCGTTTTTTACCAACATGTAACATGAAATTCCCCTAAAACAGAGTCTCACTGATCAAATAACCACTGATTTAACCTAAACGCCCCTGTGCCATCTATCATCTACCATCTGTCACAGTGCCAATAGTCCCGTGAAGGTTGAATGTGTAGGTTTTCATTCAGAACCAATTGATCTGAAATCAACAGGAAGGAGACCGTCTGTTCTGCAGTCAGTCACTTGGTTTCAGAAAATACTATGCACAAGAAACGTCAGAACAGGGTTTTATTTTTTTCCCTTGGACTGACAGAACAAAGAGTTTACAACGTTTTGCCTTCACCACTGGTCGTCAAGCTGTGATGACAAGAACCAATCAGGAAGCGATTGCGGGTGACTGCGTCATAGTTTTCAAATGTTTTTTTGCCCCATCAGCAGTGATTCCAAACGTCTCCGTTTTTGGGTGCATGAAAACTCGGGAGTGTCATCTCATCACTACTCTTTCAAAGGGATTTGCTGCGAACAGTTACTACTTCATAATCAGGGAGAACAGTTTTTCCTCCTGTAGGTCACTCAGGTATTCTAAGCTCCAGGGTCAGGTTTTAGCCAAGTTCTGTCTGCCTGATCTGAACTACGTGCTGCAGGAACGGCTGAAGACCAAACTGCCGGTGTTATGCAGAGATAACGCCGGCTGACAGCGCTGTCAGCAGCCCCGGCAAGAGAGACGCCCCGTGGTGCGTTGGGATCTCTTAACTGAGCTATGTCAAGTCCACACGAAGAGAGGGAACAAACAGTCGACTCTTTGATTTCCCACGCCCATACCCAGTCCAGACATTTCACCTGCTTGTCGAGCTTATGTATTTTTAAGCTGCACAACCCAACGTTGATGATAATAGAGTTTTTCTTACCTTTTCAACGGGTAGGAGCTGTTCTAATAGATTTTGACAGTGATTTAATTTAGTATGAATGTGTTTATGTTAATGTGCTGCTGGAGGAGATCAATTTCAGTGGGCTCATGCCGTGAGGTCCTGCCTCGTTGTTCTCCTGCTTTGGCAAACGTCAAATTAACTGAATTTTTCCTGAGTCACGTATATATCTTAGTGCAGTCTTTAGTATCTGTGACTTATTAGCGAGCATCAAAACTGTATGTGTAACTGACGCCAAGTTTACAGCTCCTTAATGGATCCTTGATGCACAGGGGGATGAATTATATACTTGCAATGTTGTCTAAACTTGCTTATTTGTTATGTTGCGGCTGTTTCACCATAGACAGTCTCTGTGGACACAGAGCAATCAATGGATTTGAAAGTTTACAAGTAACGTTTTAAAAGCCCAAGTAATTGACATAGTGAAGAATTGAAAAACTTCTAAATGGGAATGGAAAGTTTTGTTCTCGAATCCTGCGGGACACAAAGCAATTAGTGATTTAAAAAAAAACCACACAATACACTGATGGCATACAGGATAGTGGCGCCATGAGGAGGACACACAACTTCCTCTGGTTAACTGGACCACTGGTAGCGGGAGTGATGGAGATTGGTGTGTAACATGCACACACGTGAAAAAAAAACCACACATTTTCCCAGTGAATTAAGAGCGCTGAGTAGAAGATGTTACAAACTGACAAAACGGTATAAAGCCATTGTTGTTTTAGAAGTTCAAACGTGTGCAAGTTATGTATGAGTATATAATACTGCTATCAAATTTCACATTTATGCTCCTGTCAACCTCCCTGTGCCACCCGGTAAATCCTCCCTGCAACGCCTCGGGACAACAGCACAAAGAGAGACAACTATTTACTTCAACCTATAGTCATGAATGCTGGGCACTGCAGTGTAGTATTTATACCTTGCAAATCGCACGGCCTTCACTATGTGACAAACTTTTTTCATTACGGAACGTTCATAATTGTTTTGTTTTTTGCGTTACAGAGAACTCACATGTGGTTAACCATTAAAGGAAGCTCTACTTCACCCTGCAACTTAATGGATCTTACTGCAGCTTCCCTACGACTCCATATTTAAAGACATTAACAGAACGCATTCTGTCACTACAGGCGTGCTACAAAACCACTCTGTAATATAATAGCCTGTACTGATAGGACCCACTGATAAGCTGCTGCTGCAAAACAAAACAAAAAATGTTGAGTGTAAATGATAATCATGAATTATTCGGTTCAGGCCACCAACTGCTCTGTATAACACAAGAGCAGTGACGAATAATCAAATAAATACTGTATGCTGTCTAATGAGAAATACAGTTTTACACGCGTCGTCACTTTTCGGGTCATTGGCTGCTTGTGTTTGCATAATGAGCAAAGTGCTGGGTATTAGTAGAGATTAAGGGGCAACAACGACACAAATATTTGTCCGTATTTCACAAGGGAGGTGGCCGTCAGCTCCTTCAAATCCTGTTAAGAGGGATTCATTTCACCCCCTCTCAAACATCCCTCAGGAGGCTAAACATGGATCTGAAGATCTAAAGTGTCCAGCCTGCTGCGCCACATCGTCTCTTTTGTGCATTGCCTGAGGAACTGTGTGAGGAGAGCGTTGGATCAGTTTCTGGCACCACTCTCCACCACCATGGTCATCGCGTCTAATGGGCTTTTCGTTGGAAATCGAATTAAAACCGGAATGGTGAGTAGATGACATGTTTTCCTCAGATTTCACCAGTATGACTAATACTCCCCCAACCCCCCCCGAACCAAACCTCCAACTTCACAGTAAAAATCCACAGGTATTATAATTTTATAACATTATGACTGTTGTTCTTAAAGATCATGGGACTGTGATTATTTGACGAGGCCTTGAGACACTGATAGTTCGCTTGATCGTATAGCGTCTCGACTTGTTGTGTTGCGTTTCAGATGATCACGCAAACAGAATACAACGACAGACCCATTGATGGATACCACCACTCAGGGGTTCCAGTATAATAAAAGACAACGTACTACAAATCCTACTCTATAGGCTGCTGTGATTCGATCACTGCCGGGGTTAGGTGTTATGTATACTCCCAATAAAACGCTAGACTTTGGCCCAGGTCAATAGTCATGGGCGCACCACCTGGACGAGGCCCTGCAGGCCTGGCTGCACACACTGCTTGTCAGGCCAGTGGAAGCATGGAGACTAGGTAAGAGGTAAAAAGGTTGAAGGCCCCTGGCGACTGGGGAGCATTTGTTTCCTGGACACTAGTTATTCAAATCAGGTGGTTTATACCACACAGAGCCACAACAGGGGCCTGGCTGGGGGGGGGGGGGGGGGGGCATCTCCTCCTCCCTCTCTATGACCTGACAATCTGTGCACTCGACTCACAACACACACACACACACACACACACACACACACGCTCCCAAACTTCAGTGTCACCAGCACCTCCACCTCCCTCTCACAGGTATGTGAGGTGAAAGGAATTTGTTCTTTGCCCCCCCCCCTCGCGGTTCTCCCTGCCGATCTTACCGAGGAGCAACAGTTTCAGTTCCCGGCGCGAGTCCCTCTTGTCCCGGCGGAGCTGCCGTTCGATCTCGTCGTTGATCCTCCGGGCTTCCTTCGCCTCCTCGCTGAGGCAACACGACATGATGGATTCCAGGGTCATCCTCTCCTCGCCTCTCGTTTCTGTTTAGTTTCTTTAAACAACCACTTTTCCGCTTTTTTTCTTGCCCTCTCGATTCGTCCAGATATGAGATTGGTCGGTGTTCAACACACACACACACACACAGAACACAGGCCCGTGGACGCCAGAGATCGTCCTCGTGCAGGCCTGCGGCTGACGCTCGGCGCGCGGACGCTCCGGACGATGAACCAGCGCACAGGTTGTGGTGGAAAAGGAAAATCAAATCTGATGTTTGAGAAATGACTGGCCCTCCCCCTCCCCCTCCTCCTCCTCCTCCTCCTCGGTCCGCTCCCGGGGCCTCGCGGCAGCTTCCAAACAAAGTGTCCGGAGCGGGTCGAGCCGACTACGTGCGCGATCCGCTTGTCGCCGTCGGAGCGATCAACAGATCCCCGTCGGACACATCATCGTCCTCCGCACGGCTCCGTGTGGGCTCTCGTTAACCCCTTCTGCTCTCCAAAGTCTTTCAATTGTTGTTGGGGGGGCTTTATTTTTTTTTTCTTCCTCCAAATCGGCGGTAATCGCCGCCGACCCCCTCCTGTGCTGCGTCGCGGGCGAGGGGGCGCGAGGAGCGGCGCGAGGACGAGACACGGTCCGTGTGTTCGTCCGGCGGCTCGACTCCCGGGCGTGGTGGGGAAAAAAGCAGAATATGGCGGACTTTCACTCCAATCCGCTAGGCTGGGATCCAGTTATCTCTCTCTCTCTCTCTCTCTCTCTCTCTCTCTCCGCGTGTCTTCAGCCGGAGCTGTCGACCGCGAGGCGGAACATTTCCCCGGATGGTCCTGAAGAAAGAAAACACACACGAGGCGTGTCAGCGGCGACGAGGGGGGAGATCCTCCGTGCTGCTGCTGCTGCTGCTCGCTCTCCGGCCGATCTTCTCCTTCTTCCCTCAGTCCTCTCCCATGTCGTTTTTATGACTGAGGCCGATCCACTCCTCCGCTGACAGGCGTGACGTCATCGACCAGGGGGGCGTGTCACGTCAGGCCACAAGGTGTTTGTACCCGTACCCCAACCTGTGGCACACGAAGCGTGTGTGTGTGTGTGTTTGTGTGTGTGTGTGTGTGTGTGTTAGTGTGTGTGTGTGTGTGTGTTAGTGTGTGTGTGTGTGTGTGTGTGTGAGTGGGACCAAATGAACTCACATCTCCGTGTGCATGGGGGTGTGATACAGGGCCATTCAGATTCAAATGTTTGGTTTTTTAATAGTGACTCTGCGGCTGAACATCCTCGCGAAGAGTCTTCGCCCCACACTTCACATCAGACCGAAGACTGAATTTAATTTCTTTAAATGGAGACATAAGCCTTAGTCAAACGGGCAGATTGTGCATTTGAAGGGCAAAGGTCGTGTCTTTTGAACCTCATAATAACAGATCTGCGGTATTGCATCATACTCTCGGTGCTTTGAGCAATGTGTCACATGCAGTGAATATCTACATAAGTCCTTGTGACATTGGTTGAGGCAAATGGATCTGAAGTCTTGACTTTATGATCTGCGTTCATTTCTCTTTTCCTTGACCGACACATTGAAGTGAGTGAAGTGCTATTCATGAGTAGGAAAATATTTGTGTGACAGTCTCCACTATTCACACAAAGACAATAATCCATGTAGTGAACAAATATGGAATGGCCACATACACCAAAATATGAAAACTCCTAATCATCAGATATGTTTATGATCAACCTCACTTTACCATAAAATGCCTGACAAACTGTAATTTGAGATGTTAGATCACAACCAATTAAACTATTTGCTACAAACAAAAACAAAAAAAGAATTGAGGTCATCTCGCATAGGTATTGAGCAGTGTCGATTGTAAACTAACTAAGTGGCCCATTTAGACCATTTAAACGGGGACATGCCAGTGACTCAGCGCTTAATTGCCTGTAATGCATTTGTTTACTTTAGTTAAGTAGCTTAGTTACTTTTGTTTAGCTCATGAAGTTGAAACTGGTCTTATCTTTTCTGGACTACACAACAGGCAAAAATCAGAACTACAGTGAGGTACATTAAAAACCTGTCATGGAAAGAGAAACTGTCAAATTGTTCCAGCAGAATTAATGTTAGCTGTCCAGGGACCTGTCTGAATCAGATTTGCAGCTTGGGAGCCTTTCAACCTGTGCCCCTAATGAAGGGCAACCGAGCAGCTCTCTGGAGGAACACGCAGCCACGAGTTGGTCACATTTTGACCTGTCATTATATGTTCAGTATAAAGTAGAGATTCCCTCCTTCGACCAAATCCTTCACAGTGTTTTGACTCAAAACGGAAATACCCTTCGCACATCTATTTAAGTGACAGGTGTGTAGGAGAAAAGACAAAAAAAAGACTAAATAATTTCATTACCTTCATCAGGCAACTGATGAATACATTATCAACTTGCCTACAAATAAATATATCACCGAATGTAACACAGTGGGCAGGAGATTTTTCAATAATTCATGGTGTAAATTGAAAACCGTAGAATACCACTGAATCGTCACAGTTTCTTTTTAATCGACTATCGGCAAGCAAACGGAAAATCATGAAATATTTTGTTGGTTGGCTATAGGACAGTAATGTGTTGTCCCCAGTCAAACCTGCTGCACTGTATAACATCTTTATTTTAATCTATCTTATATTTCAATCCAAAAAGATGTCAACCCCAGAGACCCCAAATTACTGGTTTTTGGTTCTTCTATCACTTGTGTTTTTTGTTAAAGAATATGGGAACATTCGTTACTAAAGCACAACATCATCTGATGACAATAAGTGCTGTACAGTAAGCTGGGTCCTGCTATATTAACTGATCATGAGGCCCTGCTTTGAAGAAGGTTTAAAAATGCACAATTTATTTGTTTAATCCTTAATACTCAAGATAAGGTATCAGAGAGTGGACAGGGCTCAATAGGGTCCTATAATTATTGCCCCAGTACCTCCTAGCAGCAATGGGGTGTAGATGTGTCAAGGAAAAAAAAGGTGTATGTATGAAAACACGTAGATTTGAGGATGCAACACACTGGCACATGTCAACGAAATCTGTATGCGTATTGTTTACAAGTGAACTGTTGATGTCGTAAAGAAGACACCGCAGTAGGCTGTGGTCCATCAGGACCAAAACCTCACCCCACAAAAACAGTTTCTTTCCCTCGGCAGTTGGCCTCATCAACAAGGTCAGAGACCACCCACTATGGACATTACACACCACCTCTCAACTTGTTCTCATGCACAACCTGTGCCTACAGCTGTAACTCTGTGACAGTTTGCACATATTTTTGCAACTTTTATTTTTAAATATTTAATTTCATCGTATAGTTTTCGTTGCAGCTCTTCTCCCTGTACGTTTGTTGCTTACCTGCAACAAAACACCAAAGCAAATTCCTTGTATGTGAAACCAACCTGGCAAAACCCCCCCCAAGATTCAGAATCACGAGGAGATGGAGAAAGAGTCCCTCAATAGTAAATCAGACTTTTATTTTGTAAAGAGGAAAAATGTTTTCGCCCACTTCCTTTCCCCGGGTCATGTGACCTCGTCCTCGCCTGGATACGAGAAAGCGTCGCTCCGCGGTCGCTACGGAGAGAGAGGCGCTGGCTCTGTTGTTGTTGTTCAAAGACACTTTCGTGGACTTTCCCACGCACTCGGGACAACTCACCGACATGGCGCAGCGCGGGAAAAGTTTCTCGGTCGTTCGGGCGACAGCTCGACCAAGTTTCAGCGTTTGTCCGCCCACGTTGCGTCGCTTCTGATGCACCGATCTTTCTCGGAATGACAGATAAAGATTAGTTAGCATGCTAGCGAGCTAGCCGCCCGTCCCTCAGCGACCACGCGGGTGAGAGGTAAGGCAGGCACCTCTCCAGCGGAGCGTGTGAGTGTACATGTCATGAGTCATCGACCACCTGTCACCATGAGTTTCTGCGGCCGAAAGCCCCTCGGTGCTGTTACACAGGGGCAGCGAGTACAGTCCGCAGCAGGTGTTTTCGAGTGACTAATTCCCCGAGACGCTAATGATGCTGCTCTAATAGGATTGAAGCTCCTCTCCTTCCGGTGCGCTTGTTTGAGGAGCACACGCCGGGCGAGCGGGGGGGAGGAGCTTAGCTGTGCGTGTGCGTGAGAAAGTAGAGAATTTGCGTGTGAACGTGCGGTTTAATCTCACTTTGTGCTGCTCTGTCTTATGCAAGGTAGTTTGTGGTGTAAGATGTGTGTGTGATATGTGCGGGGAAGCCTTAAAATAGTGATGTGCAAACTCTGATGTCCAAATCAGAACAGGATGATGATGATGCCAACAGTGCATCACTGAATGGTAGTGAATTAATCTGCACCGAAATACTAGAGCCTCGATATTTCCAGTACTTCATATTAAATACACCAAGCCAAGTTTATTTAGGACATTTGCAAATGTGTCCTTGATGTGTTTCTTGCTTTTGTGTGATAGAATTGTAAATCACTGAGCTCTTGGATTGAACTGTTCTGAATTTGCAGGGCGGCAAATAAGACTTGAGGATTTCTCTGTCCTGATTATTTTTTTAACTTAATTTTTATTTTGTTTTTATCAACAACCATACAATATATACTTTTTTGTACAATTACTTTTCCCCTTTTCAGCTGTATATTGAATAAATACACATTATGTTCAAATACTAACCAAGAAACCTCTGTCCTGATTTGGCTGTTGTTTTGGGTTGCTCTCCTGATTGGCTGAGGCAGTTGATGTCCCAGGAACCCTCATGCAAATTGTTGGTCTCGCAGGACAACAGCCGCTCGCTCACACCCCTCAACACGACGTGCACCCCTCATAGTCTCCACTTGCAAACAGAGAGTGGTGAATTCATGATGTGCTCTGGAGCCCGTGCTGCTGCCCCTAATTTTTGTCCTAGTCTGATACCATATCTGTCTTTATGTCTGTGTGTTAGTGTGGCTGCAGGTTCCTAGGCAGACATGGGCAAACTACAGAGCAAGTTTCGCAAGCGGTCTGAGCTCTACAGGTGACACATGTTTATTTAAACACTGTCTGTGTCCTTGTTTGAACAACATACTGATTATAACCAGGTTGTCAATTTATGGTCCGTTCACACTAGAAAAAAAGGAAAATAAAGTACCATCAAAGAAGCGACTTTGCAAAGTGGATGTCCTCAATTTTCGATGGCAACAAAGTCATTTGGTGCGGATAGTTTTAATCTCAGTGACTGATCTTAAGCTGGACAGGTTAACCAGTGCATTCTGTGGTGCAACCTAACTTAGGGATACAGTTTTAAAGGCTAAAGTCTGTTATTTTGACCAGCATTAATACTGAAGAAAAGAGGAGGGGACATTATTTAAATATAGGTTTGACAAAAACATTTCCCAGATATCCAGTATGGTATTAATTAGAACATATATCTGTGTTTGTTTTAACTGCATATTATTTCTTACTATTGATGTTTCCTGTGCAGGGCGGCTCAGGGGGAGAAGGCAGACAACACCTTTGACAGTCATGTAGTGCAGTATGAACCTGCCCATCAAGGATCCATCAGTACTGTCACAAATCTCAGCCCAGACCTCTGTGTTTCTGGTGGGAGTGATCAGGTATAGTAACACATGTATCAGTACTACTTTATTCCAAAATTAATGATTTTTAATCACATGTTTTGAAATATTTGGAGCTCAGCAAAATGCCAAATGCAAGAAAAAATACCATACAATTTACATCTTTATTTAGACAGCACAAAAGGTATGACGGGCCATTTTAAATAAGAACACATCTGAGTGATTGAATTGAGAGTGTACATTTTGAGAAACACCTGAACATGTAGTAATTAGTGTGCGCGCATGTTTCTGACTTTATGCATGCTTTGGTTATGTCTGTCCCTGTAGGCCGTGGTGGTGTATAACTGGAAACAAGGACAGATGTGTCAGTCCTTTCAGGGTCACAACAGAGAGGTTACCAAGGTAACGTCAATACTGTGCATGCGCACAAACTGATAAAGGTGTGATGCTGTCTAGAGCTGTTACACCCATCCCACGTATATATCCTCAGGTCTCTCCTCCTCTTAATTCTGCCTCCATCCATCTGCCAGGTGACCTGCTATCCAGGAAGTACATGGATCTTTAGTGCCTCACGGGACAAAACTGTTCTGATGTGGGACCTAAACCAAGGAGATGAACCTATTCAGGAATTCTGTGGGCATGAGTTGGTCGTCAATGGACTAGCTATCAGCCCTGGTACACACACACACACACACACACACACACACACACACACACACACACACACACACACACACACACACACACACACACACACACACACACACACACACACACAATATGAGTCTTTTCATATTCTAACTGTTGTCTTAAAATGTTACGCACACTGACATCTATTTCAGATTACTGACCTGCTTACTGAACATGTGGAACTGTTTGTATTGTGGCTTGCAGATGGGAGGAAGCTGTGCACCGGCTCTCGTGACAACTGGATGTGCCTGTGGGATATAGAATCTGCAAAATGTGAACAGAGACACAACATCTCGAGAAACCTGGTGAGAACAATAGCATGTGGTTTAGTGTGCACACGCCCTCGTGTTAAAAGTTGTTTCAATCGTTCTGGATTGCCGTAGGTGTGTATGTGAGAATGTAAGAAGAATAATCAAACCAATAATCTGACTTCTACTTCCTGTGTTCAGGCCTTGCAGGGCTTCAACTTTTCCACTTTCCTCTCTTCTCTGTCCAGGTGACTCATGTGTGTTGGGTACCAGGCAGCTCTTCTGTAGTCCAGACTTCTGAGGATAAGACCATAAGGTACAGAAAGATTTGCTACTGGAGTTACATTAAATGTGGCATCTGCAGTATGGCAAGACAATTGACATTTAGAAGAAATCCACATTGTGGTCAATTCAGCAGAACCAGGCTGTGATTGGATATAAGTAATTCAACCTGCTGCACTTAAGTTTCAGATTTGATTTTAATCGGATTCCTTCTTTAAAACTGTGTTTTTAAAGCTTATGTGAATTTTATGTATTGTGTGCAACTGCACATACATACATAAATCACTGTATATGTTTAGTTTCAAGTGTTTGACTGTGTATGTGTACAGGGTGTGGGACAGCCGTGCATGGCAGGTGACCAATACCTTTCCAGCCAAGCAGTACATCCAGACTCACTGTGATGTCTCTCCAAATGGAAACCATTTGATATCCAGCAGCAACGGTTTTGGGGGGCAGGGCTGTGAAGCCACGGTGAGCCCACTGGAGGTGTTTTGTGTGGTTCTTGGCTGTACAGGTGTAGATCTACACTGTGGATGTCGTTGAGGCTGCCAGCACAGTAGGTTGTTGTCTGGGTTTGATGAAGGCAGTACTAGACAAACAGCAACTGGAATAAACCAAATGTCTTGGGGCTTCTCAGTCAATACCAGTTCAGTGATTACACATTATCTTTGTGCAGACGGTCTCTGAATGTTCCTCCTGTGTGTTTGACTCCCAAAACTTGCAGCTTGTACCCCCAGCTGTCTAATCTGTATCTTGTGGTAGAAGGGACGAGACAAATGTGAAGACGTTAATCCGGTACAAAAGCACTTGTTTGAGTAACTACCAGTGCTTCTGTAGCAGTCCAGTTCAGTAAAGTTAAGTAAAACCCAGAAAAAAGTTTTTGTTTAGAATATATGACACACATTGGTAGGTTCGATTACACACACTTTCAGTTAGCTCAAACATGACTTAATCGTCATTGTTCAGATTCAGAGCAAGAATTGAAACCCCCTCTCCTGACCACTACACCGTGTTTCCCCCCTCAGGTGGGAATGGCCAAAAATTTTAAAATGTATGAAATTGATTATTATGGCAAAGTACATTTTTTATGGATGTCATCTTTCCCTTTGTTACGAGTATAGAATACTTTTTCTATCTATACATATTTACATTTTATTACTTATTATTTAGTAATATTTATTACAATGAAGTAATTGTTATAAATACTTTTGTTTTTTATTTTATTGATGAGATTGGATTTCAGGTAATTCTACAGTCAGTTAAAAGTTGTTATGTATCTGCTGCCTTATGCAGATATTTTTGAAACTTTTCATATAATAATTTGTTCTCAGTGGAGTTGTGTCTGTGTTATCAGCTCTGGGACCTGCGTCAGCCTGGGTGTAAGGTTGTGGAGTACAGAGGCCATCTCCAGACCACGGCCTCCTGTGTGTTTCTACCTATGCTTCCAGGTGGCACAGCTCAGGTAGCAACATCCTCCCTCGACGCCTCCATCAAAATCTGGGACCAGAACACAGCAGGTAACAGCCACTTACCAAACATCTACAACGAATACAAACAGACCTATGGGCACAGATGCAGACATGGTTTGGGCCTCACGTCCTCTCTCTGCCGTCTTCTCAGTTTGTTTAGGCACGTTGTCTCTGGATGGTGCCGGTCCTCTAGTTTCTCTGGCTCCAAGTGACTCCACCAATATGCTGTGTGCCAGCTTCAACAACGGCCTTAACCACATCCAGGTGGACCAGGGATCGAACCAGGCTCAGGGTTTTGGGGGAGGTTCAGGTGGGGCTGGTGGCCTGGACATTAAAGTTGTTGCACGTTTCTGACAGCCCGAAAAAAGCCTGGCGTGACTCATTACCCTGACCTGTGAACAGCAAATGACTCAGTAAGCACTGTCACTGAATTTTTCCTTTTCTTACAATTTTACATACTGTATTTCTATAGACATTTTTGCTCTATTAGACTGCCATACAGTAAAGAATGACAGATGAGATAAGCAAGAAATTGAGGGGATGAAAATGACATGTATGGGAGAAGCATCTCTTGTACAGTGGAGCCACTCGAAGGCTCATCACATCTATATGAACACCTAAGTCATCATGCTTGGAATGTGGCCTTCATGGACCAAGCCAGATGAGCCAGGGTTTACCCAAGTTATACTCAAATTCAGCTATCGGGCACTGAAGAGACACTTCATTCACATGTATTGCTCTTATTGGTGGTTCTGAACAGTCTCATAGGACATCTTAATGTGCGTCAGAAGTGGTGCTGAACATTGGAAATTGGAAGCACTCTTGGAGCAAGAATATCGGCTGTTTGGTCAGGACCTTTACCAAGTCTGCTGGAGAAATGTATGCAAAATAGAATTTCATACTGATAGTATGTCATCTGATTTTTTTCTAAGAAAAAAGTAGTAGTAGGTGCAGTCAGATCTACAGTCAAACACTTTGTGGATAGTCGTTTTTATCATCAAAACATAATATAAGGAAAATAATAATGAATAGGAACACGTCTATGTTATTGATTAGTTTGTACTCTAGATTTAAGCTGTCAAGTGTTAGACCAAATGAGTACGTATGACAGATCTGTAAAAACAACCTGTGTTTTAAGTTAGATTTCAATCAATAATGGTCTTTAAGATACAGACTCCAATATTTTTTTAAACTGAAACTGCTGATAGATGATGTGCCGATATCCAATACATATTTAAATTTTAAATTTACTATTGAAAATACCAAAGTAATTACATTTTTGATAGAAAACTGTTTGAATGAAGACATTGGGAATTAAATTAAATTACATTTTAACTGCAAGTAAAGCTGCTCAACCTGTATGAAATACAAAACCTTACTTAAGATATTGTTGGATAAGGTTTTAGTGTGATTTATTCTGAATAAAATACGATGTGGCAACTGTGCTATTAAAAGCTATTGAACTTTTTTGTTTGAATTCACATCCAGACCTGTTGTGGTTCAGCGAGCCAATGTTAATGTTAATAGCAGCCTTAAGTGAACAAATTTGGCCATTTCTGTATGAAACATGAGTGAAAACACTTGTCTTGTCAAGAGATGGATCAAAGAACCAGTTTACTGGTACCTCACGGATTATTGGATTTTTCCAGGTGGATGGAAAAAAAGCTCACAGGTCAGAGTGAAAACTAGTTGCGGTAAGAGAAGTGTGACGTGTCCACATTCAAAAATTTGGCAATTATTCAAGAACAATTTACTCAAGACTTGGTGAATACTACAAGCCATAGGGAAGTAAAATAATAATACTGGTCAAGAACATCTCGTTAAAATGGCACCTGTCGTGGTGCGTGGTATGTTTGGCAGTGAGTGAACAGTCAGTTCAAAAGTTCATTGAGGTTCATGTTGGTAACAGGCAAAATGGGCAAGTGTAAGGATCTGCAAGACTTTGACAAGTGCCAGTTTTTGTGATGGCTAGACAAACCGGGTCATGTCAGCTCCAAAACGGCAGGACTTGGGGGCGTGGGGTGTTTTCCTGGTATACACTGGTCTGTAACTACCTAAAGGGAGCCAAGAAAAAGGACGAGCAGCAAGGTCATGGGCACCAAAGGCTCATAGTGCACGGGGAGCTTGAAGGTCGGCCCATATGGTCTCATTCCCAGCACAAATTGCTGAAAAAAGTCAATGCTTTGCCTGCTGAAGGGAATACATTTTTGTATGTTTCTTGTTTTGTTTTTTTGTCTAGTAAACTGTCGAAAATAAGCCTTTTTTATCGTAAACAGCATAGGATTTAGATGAAAACAAAGATTTGTTTATAAGTTCTATAAATATAAACGTAATGTACATCT
The DNA here is from genome assembly GCF_022379125.1 of Scophthalmus maximus. Classification (NCBI taxonomy): domain Eukaryota; kingdom Metazoa; phylum Chordata; class Actinopteri; order Pleuronectiformes; family Scophthalmidae; genus Scophthalmus; species Scophthalmus maximus. The sequence goes on along the minus strand of NC_061533.1, from coordinate 12,023,208 downwards.
GATCTCTAAAACAAAATTAGTTTCAGTGGAATTTATCTGACTGTGGTTTTCTTTTAAATATACTGATGCCACATTTGACTCGTTTCTACCTCAATTTAAAAAAAAATAAAAATCCAAACAGTTCTGTTTATTATCACATGCAAACACACAAACACTTTGTAGGGAAAACATCTGCATGAAATTACTGAATCAGAAATCAGAAGGCTCAGTCATACAGTGGCGTTTAATTTATTCAAATCTGGACCTCATTTTCACTCTGCCACAAAAAAGTACCACTTAACTGACAGATTTTCATAAAGACTCACACACAAATCAGCAGGCAGAACAGTTAGGCAGATGCCACATCACTGAAGTACAGAAATATTTAGATTAAAAAAAACAACAAAAGGCTAAAAAGGTTTTTTGATGAAACGAGAATAAAAAAATCTATCTACACAAATTGCAAATTACAAATAATTGCCTTAAATAAATGGAATTTATACATTATTGGCACAGCATGTTATAAAAAGCTATGTGGAATAACAGGAATATGTAGGATACAGCACATTAAATGAATTGTATCACAAGTCATTCAGACAACAGTCTGAAGAAAGAATAAATATAATCTGAATGTAGCTTTCAGTCCAGTGCTAAGAGACGCCAACGAAAACATCTACTGGCATCGGTCAGAGTGGTGACAGCAAGTGGTAGAACATGAGCAGGCAACTTAAAGTATACAGTGTTCCTTCAATGATGTTTGGAGGGAGAGTCAAAGTCTCCATCTTGGTGCCACTGGGTTGTTATCTGACAATTTTGTTGTACTAGAAATAATCCAAACTGTGTGAGAGCACTTTCTGGGTCATTTCTTTCAGTCCCTTAAACAGTTTTCAGTTTCTTAAAATGCAAGATTTGATAAATAACACTCTCCGAATCCTGAATCGTCTGAGCTTTAGACTCTTACATGTCACCTGACTCCAACTACTTTAGCGCCATGCCATTGACAAACTAGTTACACTACAACCTTCCTTCAATAACATATTAATTCTAATCACTGAACAACTTCATACATCACACATGCAGTCATTTTTTAAACACACACAGGTCATTGGCTACAGACTGATGTCACCACACACTACAAGACACCAGGCTCAGGCCTCTCTCTCAAGTTATCTTCCCCTCTTCAAAATAACAAAGGAGAGTAAAAAAAAAACTACATTCATTCAACACATTAAACATTTGTCAACATGTTTGAGATCAGAACATAAACAGCACGACTCTGATGATGGAATGAGAGAAAAGTTCAGAGGGTTTATGTCCTGTTTGGTATTGTAGCGTGGAACAGCCCTCGTAAATGGGACAGTTTGGTCTTTACAGTACAATAACCAGTACAAATGTTAACTGCAATAATACAGGAAAGTAGGACTTCACATCTGGCTAATTCATCACATCACATATCACACATTGGAAGGGCCCTCTACCATGGCGGTCAACAACATTTATATAATGGGACATAATATTTTATGCAAAAAAACATGGCATGCAAGAAAACTTCAGATTATGGCTATTATGAGCTACCAGGGGTGGTTTACTGCAGGGGACAAAAAAGACACATTAACTAATCTTGCTGTCAAAGAACCTTAATGCCGAGATAACTATGAGAATCTGAAGTGAGCCGTCGGACTGAACATATGAAGAATCACATTTACTGGTAAATATCAGAACATGCTGAGAAAGAGCCACAGAGCGCATTTGTCTGTACCTCGTATTAAAGTAGTGCAACACCCTCCACCTCGCAAGAATGTTAACATTGCACCCTGTCTATTGAAAAGCATCTCACACATCCTAACATTTGCTGAAGGGTTGGTTTGAGTGTCGAGAGTATAAATAGTTTCTTTTCTTTGGCCTTCGTCAAAAGTGGCTTCATGAGGCAACTGCAAGAGCTTGTGTTCATCTTTAGTTAGTTTTTCCTCACCCAACAATAAAAGCATCAACTTTTTTTCTCCCTCAGTTGCACAGCATTAGAGTCATTTGTATAAAAGCAGTTGACAGTGAAGATACATTTATATAAAGTGTGTAGAGGAAATATGAATAAATGAAAATGTGATAAACAGAGATGGTGGATGGCAGGTTAAAAACCCTACTAACAGGGCCCAGTGTCTTCAGAAAATACACAATAAATATAAAAATAAATAATGGCAAAAATAATGATGTTATTAAAAAAGTCCCATCAAACTAAAATGAATGCTACAGTAATGCAAACCAAGCATGTTTCTAAAAAGCTGATTTTATCAATGATGTCGTAGATCTATCATTAAATTACTGGAGAGAGAAATGATCACATTTTAACATGATGAATTTAGAATAAAGTACAGCTGTTTCTAAAACAGGGTCAGTGGAGTTGATCAAATAAACTAGACATTAGTCTGTAACCAAGATAAAAATGTGATTCCGTTTATACCCCACTAAGAATCCAATCCTACAAGATGAATTTGTGTTAATAAGGTTTTAATGTCAGTGAGATGGGACTCTCTCTTCTATGGATAATATTCTTGTGTATTCACACATTGAATACTTATAAAATGTTATTTCCTTGTTTTACTATTAGCTACAGTTCAAATCTGTACAGTAGTTTTATGCCAGTACTGAAATTATGACTGAAAAGCTGGACACCAGATATGAATCAAACTTTACAATATCAGCATGATGCAAAAAACACAGCACTGTAAGATACTGTGACAGAAATTGCAACTATATCTGAAAAACTGTCAAGTGACTCAAAGAGATCAAGACATAATTTTAATATCTAATTTCTTTCCAAATTGATGTGTTGGTAGAGTCCCTGAGATATTGCTGCCTCTCTGTATTTCCCAGTCTGTTAGTCACTTTCAATACAGTGCTTTTCCGTTTCACAAGTGTCTTACACATGCACACACACACTAAAGAAACAAACTACATAATTATAATTTCAACAATTTATGTGGAAATGGAATAAATAAGAACACCTATCCAAAAACTTGAGGATTTTTTTTTACATATCAGAAATATCCGTCCCCTGCATCACACCCTGCCCCTCTCTTAATTCAGTAGCTCCAAAGAAGAGGGAAAATGTTTGTGGATGGACTTGTGTAAGAATCGTAACCTCCAGAGTATTCACATGGATAAAAACAAAACAATCGGCCATAAAATATGCTTCTTCATTTAGCACAAGCATTGACAATACTTGTCCAATCACCTTATTCAAACCAACACTTGGAAGTTTCTCAAAAAAAGTAGCTGAGGTGTAGAATTAGGCCAGAATTTGGAAAACCATGGACTCCTCTCTGATAAACTCATCAAAACAAAAACATTTCAAAGCCATGAGACTAAAAAGGAAAAAGAAAACTAGTTTGTTTGGTTTGGGTGAGCTCCAAGTGAAATTTCCACACTTCTGAGGATTTTTAGGTTTCTTGTAGCTTAAATCGACTCATGCCTTTGAAATGCTGTAAAATTCTGAAATACTTAAAATCTAGTTTTGTCCCCTTCAGACATAAGAGTTGTAAATACCCAGTAGTTGTCGCTGGAGATGCGCGCAGGAAAACAGCATCATCTGACATCAAATTCAGCCATTTTCTTTTTACAATAAACCCTCCACCCCCCTCATCTTCACTGCCACCTAAGTCTACTGGTCCGCAGTGCGTTCCAGGCTGTCGATGACACGAGTCAGCCTGATGTTAAGCAGCCTGATCTGAGTGTCCAAGTGGTCGATTTTCTCTTCCAGTGAACCTGCCCCACCCCCCCGACGCCAGTACGCTCCCACGGGCCCCGTCATGAAGTATACGGCCATGATGAAGCATAGCGGCAGCACTGCGCGCTCCGGGTCGCCCTCAAACTTCTGCAGGATGTAGAGGCAGGACAGGGCGAAGAGCGTGACGCGAGCTAGCCAGAAGAAGCGGCCGAACACAGCGTGTAGCAGGTAGAAGAAACCCCCCAGGAACATGGAGAGGAACCAGTAGGCCACGAGTACAGCAGCAACCAGGAGCAGGGCGCGCGCCGGAGAGTTGGTGAGAGACGTGGGGCTGAAGTAGTGGCTGAGGTTCGAGGCTACAGAGGAAAGAGAGAGACAAAAAAACTGTGTATATCCGTCTCCATCGCAGACATTTATGACAAAGAATGGTTACGAACATGTTTATGGACTTACAGTCAATGCCCATCACGTCCAGGAGATCTGACCAGATCTTCCAGACGGTGTCCAGAAAAGAGTCGACTCCATGGACAAACCTCTCCGTTGTTTTGGAGAAAAACTATAAAGAGGGGGAAAAAATGAAGCAAATGTTAGATTTTTTATCTTTCAAATTCAAAATCTAAGCTAGATCTGCTGTATACGCGAAGAATGATTCAGAACAATGTAATAGAATCAAACCCAGGACTACTTTCAGCTAAATAAAAGCCCCATATTTTTGAATATTTGCCTCAATGTTTCATTTTGAAATTTTCATTATGATGACACAAATGCTGCTCCTTTTTGTTTAGCCATTAAGGCACATCCCAGTATAATGGCCGTGGCTCTGAGACACCTCAATCGACTGCAGGCTTTATTAATCATACTAGTTCTACATGTCAACAAGTCACAGCATCCATCAATCAGGGGCCTGTACTATGAAAAGCGAGTTCAAAATACCCAGGATATGTTGTCCTCATCCGGCTTGACTTAACCTAACATTGACCATCCTGAAGAAGAGAACTGGCTTCGTAGGACGGAAAACCCACAGTTCAAGCTGAAGTTACCCCAATAACTGCGAATCCTGCTTCATAGCACAGGCCTCAGGTCATCAATATGTCCCCAGTTAATAACCAGCCCGTTACAAACAACAATATACTGGACTTCTAAATCACAGACCCTTTCACAACAAGCAAACCGAGCCACGTAGGCTTTTTCACAACACGTTGTGGCAGGACGGATTTAAATGCTGCCGTTTCTGTTTTCAACCAGCGTAGTTCAAGCTGATAGTGAGAATCAGTGAGAATTGACAAGTTAAGACATAGTTCTCAAGCTCCCGCCAACGACTCTCAAACACTATGTAGACCTGTCAGAGAAAACCATGCAAAAAATAGAAGTGAATCTATGACATATCACACAAATTACCGAGTAACATTTAGGAATAAGGCAAACACTGTGGTAGTAGGCAGGAGTGCAGTCATGGATGAACTGTATGTACAGTTTGTGGAGATGTACACAAACAAGAGATGGACAAAGGGCACTGTAACTAGTACAGTACATCCGTATAACAATAAGATGATGCTGCATGAAGCTGCACAGCCAGTTGATCACGTGTGCAGCCAAACATCGGTCAGTGTGCTCGTTCGGCGGCCACACGCAGGAAGTCACATCCTGTGTCAAAAATACAGGAAGTGCAGCGGCGGCATTGGAGAGCAACACACGCTAATGCTCGTCTTTAACAGAAGAAAGAGCAGCTTGACGATCGTCTGGACGTGACGTCGACGCGGAGAGGCAGCAGATGCATTACACCGTGATGTGCGGTGGTGGCCCGGTGGTGGGTGGCCCGGTGGTGGCCCGGTGGTGGCCCGGTGGTGGCCCGGTGGTGGCCCGGAGCGTCCAGGCGACACGCAGCCGTCTGTGAGCTCACATCACGTGCAGCCCGCGGGTGGACTCGTTGCAATGAATGAAAACCGTCAGACTCATATATGATCAAGTAAAACCCTGCGTGCCCGGCGTAATCTGCGTGTCTGCGGTGACGCCACATCACCTGACATCCTCTGTAGGAGGCTGAATTAATGGGATAATGGCTAGTTTTTTCAAAATGGCATCCGTCAAACTGTTGGCCAGGCCCGGGCGCGCTGGCTTCCTGTTCGCCCAAAGCTCATCGCACCAGCTGTGGCTGCTAGCTCCCACAACGAGGCCGTCGAAGCTCAACGCGACGCGTGTCCCCCCCCCCCCCCCACACACTGACCTTGTACAACCCTCTGATGTTGTCCTCTCCGAAGACGCTGCTGAGCGTCTGGTAGATGCCGTTGGCTGCCCGGCGGAAGCTGTTCTGGGTGCTGGTCCTGCTCCTGGCCGCCTCGGCTGTGCACAGCAGAGACGCGGAGAGCGCCAGGAGAACGACGACAAACCGGATTCCCTTCATGGCACCAACGTCCCCGCAGGTGTCGAGCAGGACTGTGTGTTTCAAATGAGTCAATCGACCGGAGAATAGCACCAGAACTTAGCTGCCTGAAGGGCCACCTTGGTGGAGGAGATGATGCCCGGCTGTGATGGGGGTGGTGAGAACCTCTGGTGCCTTCAAGGACGCCTCGTACAGCCCAGTCTCCGTGCATCGAATTGGCTTGATACACTTGATTTGTTGCTTTATATCATCAGTGAAACGTCGTTTAGCTTCACTGTACTGCGCTGGAACAATGAAGGGGAATTAATCCTAATTGGTGTTTAATTGATTTATTTGCAAAAGTTAAAGCCTTTATATGTACCTTTAGATTGTACTTATTATTGCTGATAGATGCTGACACTCTCGTGTGATCAAAAGCATCCCCCATCCCATTCGCTTTTTTTGTTTTTTAAACACTAAATGTCACACTTTTCGTTTCCGATTACCTTTAAATGTACCACTTATCTTCGTGTGAATTTGAGGCAGGTGACGCTCATATGAAGCTCGCTGCTGCCCTCCGCTGGTCAAGTGGTCTCACTCCTCTCCCCTGAAACAGCTCAGACCCAAAAGTCATCTTGATGAACTCATCAAGCTCATCAAGCCCTGCTTTAAAAACAAATCTGTCTGCGTGGATCTCAATGAGTTTTCTACTCATCAAAATCAGCTTCACATCAGATTTTGTTGGGCCTGCATCATAGAGTCAACAATCGTCTGTGTCTAACACCAAAGAAGATGTTTGCCGAGGTCTTTGTTATTCACTTTTTTGCATCCTAAATAACGAAAAAAACATCATCAACGTTATCATCTTCCTTTCTACCCTGATATGTCTTAATTTTCCTCTCATACCAGCTATGCTGTGTGTTCAGATTTTTTACATAACAAAATATGTGCTTTTTGTATGTGTGTGTGTGTGTGTGTGTGTGTGTAATGGATACTTTACTCTTTCCAAAGAAGATCTGACTCATTTGATGCAGCACTGTTTGTTTGCTGCGTGACAAACAACACAACTGTTCACAAAAAAATGAATAAGAATGAAATTGAGTAAAAGGCAGGAAGAGTTGTTGTTATGTAAACAAACAGGTCATGTTGCTGAAATGTGTTCAATCACAGCAACACGAGGAACCAGTATTTTCTCTCTCTCTCATATTTACAAAGATACAGTAAAATGCATAGTTGGAGGAGCCTCTGTCACATTAAATCCACCCACTAGATGGTAGGATTGGACTGTGGCTGCACCTTGACACCAACTACTCAAATATTAGTTGAATTAACCAATTGTTCCATAATTTAAAGAAAATTGCCGCAGGTGAAAATTAATTTAAGGTTGAATTCAGGATGTGAAGAACGGCAGCGATGATCACTGGCGTTCATGTTGAGGTGATTCAGGTGGTTAAAAAAAACATAATCATAATCATAAACTATAGGCCTAAATTTAGTTGGATCATCTGTGATCCTTCCTTTTGTTTTGTGTTTTTTTTCCCTGTCTGCGTGATGGTGGTGTGTATATGTACTGTACGAGACAATACAGTTGCCTGGATACAGACTGTATCCAGGCAACGGCGCACGCGTGGTGCCGCCGGGAGCAGAGCGGGCGCAGCGCAGACAGCGGAGCGGCAGTGAAGGAATGTTTTAACCGTTTGATAAAACCACCGTCTGTACCGTGTACACGTGAAGTTGTTTTTTAAAATGTATTTTTATTTTTTTTAAAGCAGGGCAGAGCTAAAAAACAGAAAAAAGGAAGAGATGTACGGCCGAGCACCGAGAGTGAGCTTCATGACGGCCAGCGGCACGTCACCTGCCGTCGGCCCCGGGTCCTACGACGTCACCCGGCGGGACCACAAACCCCCCGGTAGGACCACAAACCCCCCGGTAGGAACCCCCCGGTAGGACCACAAACCCCCCGGTAGGACCACAAACCCCCCGGTAGGAACCCCCCGGTAGGACCACAAACCCCCCGGTAGGACCACAAACCCCCCGGTAGGAACCCCCCGGTAGGACCACAAACCCCCCGGTAGGAACCCCCCGGTAGGACCACAACCCCCCCGGTAGGACCACAACCCCCCGGTAGGAACCCCCCGGTAGGACCACAAACCCCCCGGTAGGAACCCCCCGGTAGGACCACAACCCCCTCGGTGGGACCACAAACCCCCCGGTAGGAACCCCCCGGTAGGACCACAACCCCCCCGGTGGGACCACAAACCCCCCGGTAGGACCACAAACCCCCCGGTAGGAACCCCCCGGTAGGACCACAACCCCCCCGGTGGGACCACAAACCCCCCGGTAGGACCACAAACCCCCCGGTAGGACCACAAACCCCCCGGTAGGACCACAACCCCCCGGTAGGACCACAACCCCCCCGGTGGGACCACAAACCCCCCGGTAGGAACCCCCCGGTAGGACCACAACCCCCCCGGTGGGACCACAAACCCCCCGGTAGGACCACAAACCCCCCGGTAGGAACCCCCCGGTAGGACCACAACCCCCCCGGTGGGACCACAAACCCCCCGGTAGGACCACAAACCCCCCGGTAGGAACCCCCCGGTAGGACCACAAACCCCCCCGGTAGGACCACGAACCCCCCGGTAGGACCACAACCCCCCCGGTAGGACCACAAACCCCCCGGTGGGACCACAAACCCCCCGGTAGGAACCCCCCGGTAGGACCACAACCCCCCCGGTAGGACCACAAACCCCCCGGTGGGACCACAAACCCCCCGGTAGGAACCCCCCGGTAGGACCACAACCCCCCCGGTAGGACCACAAACCCCCCGGTGGGACCACAAACCCCCCGGTAGGAACCCCCCGGTAGGACCACAACCCCCCCGGTGGGACAACAAACCCCCCGGTAGGACCGAGCCGAGGGACTCTCGAGGCTCCGCCTGCTTCTTTTTATTGGATCCCCGCAGAAAATGGGCACCAAAAAATGTCCTCTACGGAAAGACGAACGTAGCTAGCTGTGGGCTTTATAGAAATGCTAACGGTGCTAACGCTAATGAACAGGAAGCTGCTTCACAGGGATGTTGTCCAGATGTAATCCATTTATGAATTCATACAAGATATGACACAGCATGTCAACTTCGTATCGTAAGCCTATGAGTGTGGACAACAGATGAGGGACAATAACATTACCCCACCGATATGGATCTTTAATCTGTTTTATAATCTGTCACTGATTCCTAAGATTTCCTTATCAAACCTTGATGACAAATAAATGTATATTGGGCCTTGATATTGTAGTTTATCCATAAACTTTAATATAAACAACTACAAATACAAAGAAAACACAAATATATAGAACTTGAATTTAGTAAATAAACATCATTTGTTTTATGTAAAATGTAAACATAAATGCACGTTTTAGAGCCGGACCAATACATCGGTCGGGCTCTAAACATTACATCTGGTTGTGTAACTCAATTCATTTCGAGTATTTAACTAAAGTTCTTAAACACACAATTAATCATACTAATACAATTTTAATAAACATAAACATAAATTACAACATGCTGGTGTAGCTTAGTGGATTTCAGCTGACTTTGGTACAGAAGGCCGGGGTTCAATTCCAGGTCGGGGCCCTTGGGCAAGGCCCTTAATGCCCCCTGCCTCGATGAATGTAAGTCGCTTTGGACAAAAGCGTCAACAAAATGTAATGTAACATATTTGCTGCTTTTGAATGGACAACTTCCCCCTATTTTTACGTGTGTGTGCTTCTTCTGTATTGCAGTTGGCTACGCTCCTTTCCTGTCCTTGACCAACAGACAATCAGTATTCAGGTCCACTGAGGGGATGCCAGGACCCGGACAGTATGACTCCTCACCGATAAAGGTACCTGTAGGTTAGAGACAACCCCACATGCAAATAAATCAAGACCTGACTGTGCCCAAAAGAGATAGACTGGGTGGGGTGACACTTCGTGGGACTGGAGGGTCAAGAAAGCACGAGCAGATTTGTCCGAAATCATCAAATATTTATGTCACATTGCTTTCAAGAAGGATGTTGCTGGTGTTGTAAGTCATTACCTTTTACACTCGTATAACATAAAATGCCAACTGAGGAAATGTTTTGTGAGGAAATTGTTTGCAGAACAAATAATTTGGCGGTCCAGAAGCCAATTGGAACACGTAAAACACGTAAAACTATCAATTTGTCATTTCAGCAAGGCAGGAGATGAGAGCAAGGCAAAGATGATGTGGACAGATTGTTAAAATAGAAAAATCTGTTTATGAATAATTATTTTCTTGATTGCAGTCTCATTCTCTCTTTGCTTGTATTTCTTTTGAATCCTCATCTATTCAGCTAAATGTCCACGGTGGCCGCAGTCTTCCGAACCGCTCGAAGCGTTTTGAGGAGGTTGTGTCAGAGGTTCCTGGCCCCGGGGCCTACAATGTGCTGCCTGCCTCAGGACATGTGCTCAGGGCTGCGACGGTGGACGCAGGACAGACTGAGAAGCTTGGCAGAAAAAGGGTAGGCATATGGGGGAAGATATATCGAGGCATAGTGAATAAGCTGACAGGTTACTGAGAAAGATTTGCTTGTGTAGCCTGTGATGCACTTCATCTAAGTTAGCTTTTTGAATGAACTTAATTTGAAAAAGAAAGTCGTCATCTGCAGACTGCTCAACACCAATCTATAGGAATTCCAGGCTGTTATTTTAAAACCTTTAATGGAAACACTAACTCCAGACTTGGGTCTAAACAGCAACATGTCTCCTGTTGTGGTTAAAACAAAGGAGATCTCCAATATGCAATGATTGTCCTTAATTTGTCAGAAATGTTTACATTGTGCAAGATAAAGCATTTCATATGCACATCAGTCATTTATAATATATGACAGAGGCTCAGTATTAATGATGGTGATGGAGATAATGATGAAATATGGAGACGCAAGTTGCTTTTCAGTTTACGGACCGAAAAACACATCAAATTCTTTATCCTTTACCACACTTAATACCTCGTATGATATATGGACATTTGAGAAATGTTGTAGAGTTACAGATAAGCTTTGAGTCAACACTGAGCTCGAGGCTTTTATTTGATAGAGTGTTACCAATAATAAGCTCACATTCCGTATAGAGAATGGAGCATTTGAAACCTGACCAAACATGAAATGGTCCCTATGGAGATTATGCTCTCACTCCTCTCGTCTGTGCTCGCTGCAATTATCCAAATGGCACGAACACACAGACACACTCCTTACTCCCAGCTATAGGACTCTTAGTAATGTAGCTTCCTCATTGCCTTTCCCTCAGCATATTGTTCTTATTCCTACACTACTTTTCTTTTCTTATTTCTTGATCCTTTTTCCCTTTTTTCTTTTTCCCCTTTCTATCCTCCGTCTCCCCTTGTTCCTTCCTTCTCTTACTCTGTCCTTCCCTAAGTCTCACACTAAATTGGCCCTAGGCAGGGCTCAGCTACTTTGTAAGCCAGGGCATCCTCTCCATTGCAGTTCTTGCCTTCTCCGATTTTTTTCTCCGAGCAGTGGCTGCAGGCTAAAAGTTTGCGGTTGGTTCGTCAGTCAGATATTGCATCCATTCCTTCCCCGGGCCAGGCTTATGGCTATGAGGAGGATGGCTTGGGTGTGCTCCGCAAGCAACAGCGCCCGCCTAGGGACACAACCCTGGGGCCAGCCTACTACAACCCATTACTGGTAAGAGAGAACACACACGCATGCACGCACGCACGCACGCATGCACGCACGCACGCACGCACGCACACACACACACACACAGTTGACGTTTGAATGTACATCAATCAGAGAATGTGAAGTGTTCATTTGTGCACACACGTGTGCTTTCATCAGTCTCTGCGAGTGTGTGTCTGAGTGTACTTACTCTGCCCGCGAGGCGAGGTCCATTAGTGTCGGGCAGATCTAATGCACCACTGAACCCCCACCTCACTTCATTCAGTTGGCCCAAAACCCATTTCCATAGCTAATGAAGGCAGCTCCACTTTAAAAAAATAAAATAAAAAAAGACACAGCGCCCCAATGCTGTTCCATTTTACATGCAGAGAGCTATTAGTAATTATTCTTCAAGCTATATTACAATATTCACTTAAAATAATGCACACGCCTGCTGGTCTGGCTCTCATTTAAGTCATTTTTCATCTGTTAATGACCAGAGGAAGTCAACAGTGTCCTTGAGTGTTGGCTGAGGTTGTGTCAACACACCGGCACAGGCACAGAGGCGTGCTGTGATTTAGGGCTATCTGCAGTGCATCCATCCACAGCTCTTTCTCTCTGTCTCTACTTCTGTTGCTCTCCCTTTCAAAGTTCACCCTCTGTTTCTGTCTGCCTCCATCCCCCTGTCTCCCCGTCTGACTCACTCACTCACTCACCCCCCCCACCACCCAGTGCTCCGACTGAGGTCAAAAGTGGGGAGAGGCGGAATTAAGTGGTTGTCTGAGGACGTATCTTCAAAGTGGTGGCGCGACCTTTGAATGATAAGACATTGGACAGAAATCAAAAGAACATACAACTTTTTTATTCTGCCTGAATGTTATTGAGGAATACAAAAAACATTTTAATCAGTTTAATCCTCTGACCCCGAACTTATGGTCCAAGTCTGCATTACGACGTAGTACCACAGAATCAGAGACGGGCCAGTAAGCTGGATAGTTTACAGTCACAGAAATGATACAGCCTTGGTACAGTGAAAAATTTGTGTGCATAATGAAAGCAAAAATTAGAAACAGCATCAACGTGAGTTTGGACTGCAGTGTTGGATTTAGCACATTATCATAACGGCTGGCCAGATGGTGACATGGAACAGACTGTTAGTACAGAAAAAAAATTGGAAAACTGATATTGGATCACTTTTTATTGGCCTGCGAACAAAAGATATTTGTTACATAGTCTGTAAGAATTATTTTTCCATATAATGGCCCCAGAAATCAAGTATTGGTCACGCTACAGTTCATTTTATTTGAAGAAGTAACATGGAAACAGGGATGTGGGCGGAGCCACATTTACATTCAGACTCGTCCTGGGTAGTGTAGATGTTTGTGGAACACAAGCCATTTCAGTCTGCACGACCCCACAGAGGAAAACTTTTATTTCCGTTGAGTTTTTCATGCTCATTTAAATAATAAATAAGTCATCCATTAAATCGAAGCTGAGTTAATATGTTTATATCCACTAGCTGTGCTTTTATTTTCCCCCTTTAAAAGCTCTCCTTGACATAACTTGGCAATTCATGCCTTTAAACTCAATGCCAGCTGCGATAACATCACAGCACTTGTATGCAAGAAATGCAAGAAAAGTAATGTCTTTCTTTGTAACTCAAAGGATCTGAACATCCCTGTCTTCTATCTCTTATGCTGAAAATGGGATTGGAAGATCACGGGACAGAACCTCAGATCTCGCCCTCCGGTCACTGTTGAAGTTGAGTTAAGTGGACAGACACCATATGGAGTTGGACCCTTTTGAGATTCCCTGCCAATCCTTACACAACCTGCTTCACAGAATAGACAGTCGGGTCAAGGGAAAGGTTAGAATAGTGAAGATAGTAGTTTTTTCCACGTCTGTCTGTCATTTTAACACAGAATGAGGCACAAGCTGCCGACTTCAGGACAAAACTGTAAAAGTGGAAGCACCCTGTAAAAAATGCTTACTCATCCTACTTATGTTTTAATGAAAACTATGAAAAATAAATGATGGAATAAAATAAAATTTAGGGTATATTCATTCAGTTAACTCATTCACATTCACTGACAGCAAATACACAAGTCTTGTCTTAAGCAAATCCCAAACCTCCCACGATTATAAATCGCAGTGCCTGGTTTTCTTTATGTATCAGAATTATATCAGTTATAACAGTAGTCATTGCTTGTGTTACACATTCTATTAGCATATTTCATTTTTACCTCTTGTTGTTGTTTTTAGCCCTGCTAGCATCATCCTGAAGTTTGTTTATTTGTTGTTGTTGTTTTTTAACTGATATATCTCAACTATTATTATTATTAGTAGCAGTAAAATGTATTACCATCAACTTTGGTATGGAACATTATAATCTCCGGAATGACTATCTAAAGCACTAATAGCAGCTCAAAGTTAAAATTTTTGCTCTTACAGTACAATAGTTTGATCAGCTGCATCTCAATAACTTTGGCCACTATATCCACATTTATTCTTTTGTATACCAATTATCTCAACAGTGGTTGCATGATTTGCCATTAATGCCATTCATGTCCCCTTCAGGATGGATTGTAGTAACGTTGGTTGAAATATTCATCTGAAACAAAAGGCTGAAACCAGCTGAAACTAAGAAGAATGCAAACACAACACGATCGTGTCACGAACATGCAAATTAGCGTATGTTGGTTCCTTAACAGTTTTAAACTATATCTTCAATTTTGCATTTTGAACATTCGTGTTCCAGCCAAGTACTAGGTTTTGACCTAGTCTTGTTTTTTTTTTGCAGCACAGCAATATATTTTTGAGAAAACCTCCTAAATGGGGTCTCTAAAATGTTTTAGGGTGACAGCTGGCTAGCTCATTTCCAGATGTTGCCTCTCTCAATTGTGAAGCAGCAGCTGGAGGCCGAGGAAGTAGGCTGTAAAACTCAAGGAGATAAGAAAGGGATGGAGGGTCTCCCCTAGATCTCTGACATTTGGCTGAACTTCACAAGCCCTGGCTGGAAGAGAAACCAGAAAAATGTGAAAATGTCAATTCTATCATCTACTTCTTATGTTCATCCATTTATCATCTCATTAACTCATCCTCTTCCTTCTTCTCTCATCTTCTTTCTCTCTGTCTTTATTTTCTCCAGTCAGAGATGAGTTCTGCACAGAAGTATAAAGGCGTCCACTTTGGCAACATGACAGGGAAGAGAGGGGAGGTGACAGTGGAGCCGGGACCAGGTCCAGGACAGTATAACCCTGATATGTGAGTATCACATGTCACAGTACCAGTGGTATATGAACAACAACGCTGATTGTCATATTCAGTAGTTTGAAATTTTGATTATTATTTTTGGAGTCATATGAGAAGATAAATACCACTTTCAAGAAAGAAATGGAATTTCCCAAAATGCCCAAAATGATTTAATCTAAACAATTTATGGGCAACTCCTTTATAGGTCAATGTACTACTGTATTTACTTGTCTGAATATCTTCATCTTATATTTACATTTATTCGGTCTTGGAAATTAATTTGAATTTAAATAAAACTTTTATTAAAATAAAAGTTTAATTCAGAATTAATCTATTCAGGAATAATGTATGACTGAAATCTCATCATCATACTAAATAAGGCTTGGCACAAGTCCACCTCAAGGAACTGCGTAAGTTAGCTGTACCGTCCTTAGGAACTTCACTGACTAACAAGTATTTAGCATAATCTATGATTCCTGAGACATGTACTGTATATTCAACTAATTAGGATGGCTAAGCATCTATCCTGTATAATAACATGTCTGTGACAGACGTGATTAGAGGAACCATTTAAATTATGATTTGAAAATCTGTCTTTGCTCCACTTGCAGTTGCTAACTGAACTGATATTTCAGCCTTTTCTCCTTTTCTCCATTTCTATCTCTTGTTCATTCCTTCTCTCTCTTATCCTCTATCTTATTCTCTGGTGCGTTTCCTTCTTCCTGTTTCCTTCCCATTATATCTTTCTCTTGCCCTCACGTCTCTTTGTTTCTGCTTTGTGTTTTTTGAACAAACGGCTTTGTCTCTTGCTATTTGCTATCTCCCCTGTTTGTTTGTCTGTGTCTTCTATTCTCAGACATTGTCATTGTGCCTCTCAGAGCCCCAGAAACACACTATGAAAATATGAACCTTCAAAGGGAAAAGAAAGGCAGGGCTGAGCTTAACATCCCTCGCTACCATGAACTGGTGCCCAAGCAAGAGGAAAAGAAGGTGAGCATGTGTTTGTTGCCACGTGGTGCTAGACAGTTTGGATAAATGGATAACTCTAAGAGATATGAAAACTTTTAGGGGGTGGGGTTGGTGTTAGTCTTGGCCATGAGTGACATAGTGAGCTTATGTAATTTGCTGAACAATACTTTGTTGGCTTTATTCTGGATTCATTCAAACATGAAATGATTCAACCCCCTCCACGCTATGACTCTGATTCCACCTGTAGGCCCATAGAGGGCAGTAGAACATAAGCTTTAAACACACACGGACACACACACACACACACACACACACACACACACACACACACACACACACACACACACACACACACACACACACACTAGAGCCGGTTTAGTGGAGCGGAGTTACTCACCTGCATATGAACTTGAGTGTGCTGGCAGAATAATGCTTTGTGATGCCTTATTTTTGTGGATGGTGCGGTAGAGTCTGAAAAATGTGGGGACTGGATTTGTGGAGAATAAGGTGAACGTATCCCTGCTGTCAAGCACTCACACTTGCCCCCCCCCGAAACCCTTTGCTCTGCTGCCTCTCCACTTTTTTAATTTTTAGTTCTTTCACATGTGCATTGTTCATTATACATGACATTTTTGATTGTTTCAGCTCTGTCTTAGATTACTGATATGACTAATGAAATGACTGAGATATGTTTTATATACTGTAATTTATCTCATTGCTTTTGAGTCAACAACTTGCCTTCGTTGTACACTTATGTGTGTGTACACCGTGCTGTATTTGGACCCTCTATCATGATGGCTGCACCTCTATCCATCATCATTAGTAGCTGACACCTCCACACACACACACACACACACCCACACACACACACACACACACACACACACTGACCAGATGGGTCATTACCCATAGTGGGGACACTCAGGACAAACACCTTTACCTCCTAGAGATTAGCAGGCAGTCTGCCTCTAATGGTTCAGGGCTGCTGGTGTCATGGCGAGGGCAACGACTATCGTGAGTATCTCTGCATTCGAAAGCAAAAACAGATGCAGATTTGCCAATGCCATGTCTGATGTGACCCTGATATTTAGAAGCAGTACTGCTCCGACTTGCCACAAGATTACTTGCAAACGACCGAGACACATTGTTTTTTACAACACATTCAATTCAATCAATCGTAATTTTGCTGTATGTTGTTTACAAAAGGTCATGAAGGTTTTGAGCTTGTTTGCAAATGTCTACATTAAAAATATTTTTTTTTCCGGAAATTATCTCCACAGAGGTTACAAAAAAGAATAAGAGTATAAAGGAAAAATAAAGCATTTTTTCACGCTGCATCCTAGGAGCA
The DNA here is from genome assembly GCF_022379125.1 of Scophthalmus maximus. Taxonomy (NCBI): domain Eukaryota; kingdom Metazoa; phylum Chordata; class Actinopteri; order Pleuronectiformes; family Scophthalmidae; genus Scophthalmus; species Scophthalmus maximus. The sequence goes on along the minus strand of NC_061533.1, from coordinate 12,005,899 downwards.
CACAAGTCTTTAAAGTCAAGGACGACACAATTTGGTGGTGGTGCAAGTTTTGATGAATGGCACAGAAAGGTTGTTCAGGTCATCTATCTTAACATTTTTCGGTAGAGGTGGAAACAAAAAATTTAATGAATGTCTGCTGCAGAGATGAGCAACAAAGCGTCTTCATTCCAGGGAACATATTTATCCTAAAGAAAAAATCTCATCAGCAACTTTTCCGTATATCAGCATGCTGTTATGTCTGTGTGTGACACGTCAGGTTGTGAGGACAAGAAACTTGCTTCTGGCGAGAGGATATTGTTGTCAACGTTCATGAATAAAGATTGTCCTAAGTGTCCTGAGGTAGGGGGAAGACGCATTATGCTGAAAGTCACAGCTCCCCTCCCTCGAGATTTGGGTGTAACTGCTAACAATCTCCGCAGAAATCCATGCTGTTTTACTGCAGACCTAGTTAAAACACCTCCGGCCCAGCGGGTTTACTACAGATGGAAAAATGTCCTGGGTCTGCACCAGAGAATGTGGAAGTTAATGTGTGTGAGTGTGTGTGTGAGAGTGAGTGTGATTGTGTTTACTTTCCTCTCACTGTCAGCATCTCTGTTAAGTGTGAGGTCTGGTGTTGTTATTTGTTTTACTAGATAAAGTAATTACTGTAGAACGCAGACGACACCACTGTGCAGTGTTCTTGATTTGTCACATGTAACGATTGTTGTATGACTATGAAAAGACCCAACATGTGTGTTTCGTATTTTACACTGATTTCTTGACCTATAAATGACTCAATTGTGGAGTGGAGAAGGAAAAGGGTCTTCTTTTGAAGGTGCCTTTTCTGCATGTTTTCACCATTTGCTGACAAATCTCTGGCATTGCTTCATTCTTCAATGGTGTCTTTCATTTAGTTCATTATCATAATAGTCTTTGCTTCCACTCCTCACCTCCCCGTGCCCTTCATTTATCTCAAAAACAGCCAGAAATCAAAGCAAACCTCTTTCCTTTTCTCCTCTTTCCTCTCTGTGCGTCATTCATTTCTAATCTTCAAAATGACACCGCTGCATGAAAAGCAATATTACCAAAGCATGTAACTGCACACCAATACAAATGTTACACTTGATTAACTTTGCATTTCTCTCTCTCTCTGCTTCCCATCAGGGAGTTCCAGGGCCAGGCCAGTACCATCTCAGAAGCCAATTTGAGAAGCCTGTGAAGTCCAGTGGGAACCTGCCGAAGTTTACTAGCCCCTTCCTTTCTCAGACAAAGGTACAACGCAAACGGAACTTGGCAAAGTTCAAAATAAAAGCAATTCACTGCTCCACGGTGGGGGGCATTTTCAGGTGAATCTGGTTGTAGTCTACAGAGCAGGTTCTTTCTCAAGCAATTTTACCACTGCTTTTGTCCACCAGGGTTTTCACTTTTGTGTTTTTGTTGTTGCTCATCTATTACATTGATTAATTGCCTGTGCACATTCAGCAGCGTCTGCCTCAAAATTCTATATTTACAAATCATAACCTGAATCAGTCTCAGTAGAGCTTCTCTGTATGTAATGTTCTTTTTTTAAATGCGGCAATTAAATTCAGCGTGACCAACTAGGAAAAGCCCAATAAAACCACGTCCTTCTCCCAGCACAGTTGAACTGCGCATGCCGATTTTATCGACCGGCCCCTATCAAGAAGAAAGGTTGCTCATGGCTTTGCCCCATTTATATCTGCGCATTAATAATCACTTATGAAAATACAAACAGAATTTTAAGACACAAAGTCGTTCGATGCATCCCTGCGATTGGTTTGTAACAATCATTCTCTCTGGAGCGTTTTTCCACATCACCATTTATCTCAATTCTCACTTGATTTATAACGTCAGTAAACATTTTTCTGAGGAGTTTATTGTCTCAGTCTCTAGTTTTAAGTCTTCTTCCATACAGCATGATGTTCATTTTTTAAATGTTGGTCCCGTTTAAAATCAATAGACAATAAAGCACCTTATGCATTGGGGAGGTGATACCGCGGGATTGACAGCTGGTACCGTCCAATGGGTGCAGGTCACAGGTGTAGATGGACGAGCTCTCAGTCAGGCCCAGCAGACCGCTCCTCTGAATGTGACCTGATAGACATGAAGCCAGAAGTAACCACCCTGAGGGACATGTTAGTCACAGTTTTATCGTATTTTCTTCCATCAAAGAAACTTTTTTTTTTTTGTACTGTATATCTGAGTTGATTTTTTTTAAATTTGTGAATTGTCTTGAAGGCCATATGGGGGCAGGAAGTCAGACGTTCCACATCCCGGGATTAAGCACTAAGTTTATGTGGAGGAGAACCGTATAATTCTAACATGACTTGTTTCTCTCCACTGTCAATGTGCTTGTTAATTTTTACCACATTATGATTTGACCTAAATTATAGATTGCACACACTACTTTTTGACAACATTACCACATTTGTACTATTGTCATCTTAATTATCACTGACTGTAATCTGATCTCTTATATCTACTACATCTATATCCCAAATATTACTGGTTATTTTTTGTATCAGAGGGAAGATAAGCATACACTGTGTAGTGGAAGCACGACAGTAAACCGCACTTCTCCCAACCCAAACACGTTTGACTCAATAGCTCCTGGTAAGCTGATATGCTACCATTCTCCTTTTTTAAAAAACTAATTGAACTTCTTTAGTACATGATTCTACTTAATGCTTCACAGACAGAGAAACTGATCAGACCATATTTAAAAGGTTTCTCAGACATAATCTATAGGAGACAGATATATTCAATTTACTATTTCTCTAAGGAGACTGGATTTTAATATGGAATATATAAACTTAAATTACAGATCCTAGACACTAAGCCGGGCTTTGCTTGTTTAATTAATGTGCTGGGAGTGGAGGATTTCTTCAGATGGGGGTGAAGATGAGTTTATTAAGAGGCTCAGAGGAGCCAAGATGAAGGATTTGAAAATGTGTGGTTTCTCAGGAATACTTTAACTCCTCTGTGGCACTGCCCCACAGATTCACTCCTGTGAAACTCTATGACTGATGTTTTAATTATCACTCTGACACACATGCACACAATGTGACACAACGTGTATGCTCACACACACGCATCAAAAATTCAGACGCCCACCTGTGCGACTTTCATCTGCAGACAGTTACGGACACAAGGCAGACAAGTTTGCCAGTATTGCTGATAGGCAGGCACACCAACTAACCCACATCTTTGCGTGTCACACGCAAACACACACACACACACACACACACACACACACACACACACACACACACACACACACACACACACACACAGGATTCCTGAAATTGCCCTAATAACATCTGAAAAACATTTTGCTAGTTTCCTGGTAAGAACAACTGATGCAAGATTGCGAAGATTATTTGATGAGTGTGTGTGTGTGTGTGTATGTGTGTAGTAGTTTGCCCTGACCTAATTTCACTGGCCACATGCTGTGTTAGTGCGTCGACCCTGTGATGCCACGTGTCACAAGTCATCTCCAATGCAGAGCTAAGAGCGTCAGTTCTCTTAGATCTTCGTTTCCCCGTGGTTCCCGTTTCCATCTGACACTGTTACCCTGTGGAGGGATGGAGAGGAAATGAGGCAAGGGAGGGAGTGAATGAAGAAGGGATGGAGGGGAGGGTAGGAGGAACAGCTGGAAACCTTCCAGTTCTTGCCTTCCCTCCTCCCTTTGACTTCCCAATTTCCCAATATCAAAGCATCAATCTGACACTTTGTGAAAAGATGCCTTTCCCTTGATTTCCCCTTGCCCTGGCTGCTCCGCTCATTCCCCCTTTCCTATTTGTTCCCTCCTTTCCATTTTTCTATTAGCATTCATTTTATAAAAATTATTTTCTGCCTGATATTTTTTAAGCTTACAAGCAACTTCTCTTTCCCCATTTACCATATTATTTTTTCATTTCATCTACTTTCATTTCCCCTCTCCTCTCTCCTGTTTTGATAACTTTTCTCTTCTCTATCCTCCCCTTTCACCTCTTGTTTCATTCTTGAGCCCGTTTTTCCCCCCGATCTCCTGAGATTCAAAAACTTTTACCTGAAAAAAGTCCATGAAGCCCATTCACAAAACTGAAAGACACTGACTCCTGTATCCTGTGCTCTCTGACCTCCTGGGGATGCAAAATAATAAAAAGATTAAGGGCATTAATGATGTAGACTAATGTAAAGTATGATGATGTCTTCTGAGACTGTGTTAAGCAAGTTGGTGTTTAGTGACTGAGACGCACATGACGTTTTATATCATTCATAAGAGGTCAAGACTTGGGCTCAAGATGTTCGCAGCAAATTCCAGCAATGACAACGCTCAGTGCTGACAAACAAAAATATAAAACTGAAACTTCCATGTAAGGCTTATATGATTATTTTACAATATGCTATATGATAAGATAGATCTTGCCCAGAGGATTCAATTAAGATAAGAAGTCTTTATTGTAAATAATTTTAAAAAAAGTTGTAAACTTAAAAGTTTTCAGACTGAATGCAAAGCAATATTTTAGCTCATGGGCATGATTTCCAAAAGTATGTCTTTGACCTTTCTTGAGAGATGCATTTGGAAATAGAACTTAAGGAGGCATTAAAAAAAACAATCCGACAAAAATGCCAGCAAAGCTCGTTTGGCCAATTTGATAGAGAAAAAGAGAAAAAAAATGTGCCCATGCATAAGACTTTACAAAAGCCAGCAGGGCAGAGTTGGATTGACAGATGGTCGTAAAACCCCAGCGCTAAAACGGACTTTAAATGAACACAGTTTGTTCTGGCCTCGAAACAGCATGTCTGGTACTTCCTGCGCCTCTCCTTTCTTCTCCTCAAATACTCGCTCCATTTCCGACCCCCAACGCCTCATTTTCCTCTCCTCTCCACATGTCCTCCTCCAGCTACAGCACACATCTTCACTCGTTGCTCTTTTCCCTCTCATTTCTCCGTTTTCGCCTAAAAGCTCAATAATTCAACTGTGCATTACTAACACAATTTTCATTACCACAGAAAGAAATTTTCCACAGGCTGCATCTTGTTTAACTGGTTTAACTGTGTGTGTGTGTGTTTTGGCATGCCGTTGTTAATGTGGTCATGCTGGTATTTGAAGGAATCTAGTTGTTTTTGGTTTTCTGTTGCATTCGACGACAACCAACTGAATGGTTCAGTTGTGAGTTGCCGAGGAGAAATTGAGAGTTACACTGAAACACAGTTCACCTTCAGTAATTTTGTCAGAAAAGAGGCAACTCTCTTCTTTGGTCTCTTGATTGTCTGCACTGTTATAATAGGCTATCAGATAAACACATTTTGTTCCCTGGAGGTGCAGTTACGTCGACGAATCAGCTCTGATATTAGCCAAACAGTCAAAGAAAATTACATACCTGATTGTGCGCATCATTTTGCACTTTGTGTTGAATCTGCTGTTACCACATGTAGTTTTCGCCGTCCTCATCTCACAGTTCTTTCTTGTTGTGCAATTTACTCTCTTTTACTGCCACACAATCCCCTGTTTTTCTTGTTCTTTCTTTCTAATCAGATCAAAATTGTAGCTCCATTTTGTCATCCATCCATTAATTTAGCTTTTTTTTTTCTGGTGTGTAATGAGCAGCAACAGACAGCGGGCAGACGGACGGCATGGCTGCACGCTTCATGCTGTCTGTGGCCAGTTAGTCTGTGTTTCTTCAAGGTGTTTGGTCTCTGCTTGGTGTCTCTGACAGCGAGACACAGTACTCTGTCATTTTTTGTTCCTGCGGATAGAGCAAATATTCACAGCTGGATTTGTTGTGTTCCAGATGGGCACTGAGTAGAGAAAATGAATGGATTATTTGTTATTTTTAAAGCAGCGCTGATCACAGTTGGATAAACAGAAAGTGCAATTATCATTAAATGTACAATATCAGTGTTTGCAAAGGACGCAATAATTTTTTTCTTCCTCCCACCCTAGTTCTCTGGTGCCGCAAACCCCTGTGTTTGTTCTCTCGTTCCCTTTCATGTCCTTCCTTCAGCGGTTTAGCGCTGTGAAAGAAGTGTCGCCTCCTGTTGGTGCATATAATGACCCGCGCTGTGCCCTGGAGCTGCTGAAGAAGACAACAGGGGTGAAGAAAAGCCCATTCGGCGTCACCGCTGTGCGCTTCACTCCGAACCACAGAAAATGTTCAACACCAGGTGAAGATGTGTGTGATTGTGTGTGGAGGTTGTCCAAAGTGCTATTCGTCTTTCATGTATGTAGTTGTATTTTACATACTCAATCCAGTTTTCTTTTTAAGGGATATCTTGCATTCTTCTGTTTGTGTAAAAGATAAATAGCGTCTCGCTTTGCAGTGATTTATTCTGCATTAATATAATGGATCTATCTCCTTTATTTTCACCTCTCAATGCATGAGGACAGGATTTGTCAGCGTGTTAGTCGCAGTTTTGTTGTCAGAACCACAGCTCCGTTACATGTGTCCAATGTTTGACTTTCAGACAGAACGAACAGCTACTCCTTTGTAAAGGATCGTTAGTCCCACAGGTACCGATTCTGTAGGATGTCGTCTCTTTGACCGTTTCTTCTCAGATTAGTGGAAAGAAGAACAATGCAAAGGTTACTCTTCACAAACCCACACACAACAATCCACCTGTGTCTGTGCCCTGTGCAGGTCCCGGCTCCTATGATGTGTTTGATCAAGGTTTAGCCCAAGAGAGTTTTAAAAAGGCACTTTCGGAGAGAAGCAGGAAGGGAGGCTTCGGCTCCACCGCTCAACGCAACAGCTTCTTCCACAACAAGGAATCAATGGACGCCCCCAGTCCAGGGCAGTATGAGGTAGGACGATCTGTCTATATACTGTAGTCATTAATTTGCCACCGTCTTTCTTTCTTTCTTTCTTTTTGTCTTCATATAATTCTCAACTTGAATAGATATTATATTCCCTAATAATAGCTGGGCTGAAATACACAGCTCGTTTATTACAGGAACCCTACATAAAATGTTCATATCTGTATCACCATGTTTGTGTGCCTGCTGTTTGTTTGTATTCAGACAGAAAAGAAGACAGAGGAGCTCTATAAGAAGCAGCAAACGGCGGTTTTCAAATCAGCCACGGAACGCCTGGCATTATCACTTCTTGCTAAAGTAAGTCTCCTTCCTTCTCGGCTTCCTCCCTCTCTCTCTCTCTCCCCCACTCAACGTTTCTGTTGTAAAGCTGCTCAAACCTACTTTAAAGTAGAGCCTGAAATGAAGACACCATTACATGCCAAGTTTTTACTTTCATAAATGGGCCATCGCAGCAGTAGCATCTGACCCGCTATGGCAAGGGTCCTGTTTTCCAGCAGATAATTTTGAGTCCCGTCTTTTCTTTTAATTGTCCTCTTCCTGCTCATGCTCATTGGCAGTATGCTGAAGGAAAAAGGTCACAGTTCAAAATAATTAGTTTTGTGTTCCTCTACTCCGTCTTCCTGTGATCGACCTCACCCACTTTCCGGACTCATTTCAAACTGTTGTTAATATCAACCAAATATAACATATTTACATACCTGACTGACTTTCCACCACAACAGGACATTGTGTTTTTACTTTTTACTTTTAAGTACATCCCATTTATAGAGATATTCTATTAAGATCTTCTTAAATCGATTTGAATAAAAAAATCTGAGCATTTCTGCAGCCACTGGGCATTCGACGTAGGCTTAAGTGATGCACAGAGACTAATTTATCATATCAAAGCCAAACAAAGATATTCAAATCTTACTGAGGGAAAAAAAAAAAATCATAATCACACTTTTTTGTATTAAAAAGTATCAGCCACATTGTCCTTCTCCACAACATTCATTTTGATTCCACCCAATGAAGTTCCTCCTCTTTTCACGCCATAACTTTTGTTTGCATCTGCCAGCAGTTTCTTTTATTGTTTTTTTTTTATTTTTATTTTTCACTGATGTTTTGACACAGCTGCTAGAGAGATTTCGAAAAAGTTATGGACCATTGCCCTGTTACTACAATGTTGTTGGCTAGGGGACGTTGAAGAGCTTATAGCTGAGATCTAGTGTCACAACTGACACTGTAAATTCAGCAAAGCCCAATATTTTTAGGGCTGAGTTTTATGCATCAGTTTTTGAATTTGATCCTATTGGATGTGTTGACAAAAACCCTTTACACTTCCATACTATTGTGTATTCAGTACTTATTGTGTGTTACTTGATGTCAACAAATGAATAACCGCAGCGTTGGGGCTTCATTTGAAAAAGTGTGAATGTTTGGATTTTGAAAGATGGATTTCTTTGCCCCGTATGACACAGGATGGTGTTTACTTGCATATAAATCATGTGCTAATGAAGAAACACAGAAGCAGCTGGATGTGAGGGTCAGTGTTTGAATCTCACATACTTTCGTGTTGAAAAAAAAATTCTTGGAAAAAATTATGTAAATTTTCCTGCTTGAGAGTATGCTACAGCATTTTAATATTCAAGATACACAATTTGTATTTTCAAGTTCCCTTCTGTGTACCAGCTGGTGTTTACTCTGATTAACTGCAGAGGTTAGAAGTGTTATCTAAATCTCAGGGCAAAGGTCTCCAGAACTGAGCTCAACACTGCAAACAATGCCGCTCTATGGAAAGATAAAGAGTAAATCGGCACATGCAACGGAAGGCAGAAAATTGTAGATGTGCAAAATTTTGTCTTAAAATTTGACTAACCTCACTCAACATCAATGGGTATAGCTTGCAATATTCTCTACTCGTTTATCCAATGCTGATATAATTGGCTGAGATCGTTTCAGTTTTAAAACGAAAAAGTAGTAGTCTGGATGTAGCCTTAATTGTTGTATTTCTTTCACAGAAAATTATTTCATGTGTTCACAATAGAAATCCCAGAAATCCTCACTTTAGTAAACGATGTTTGATAAGAAGTTTCATCCCGGGCCCAGTGCTTTACAGTCCTTGTGTTCGGTGCTGGTTTCCATAATCGGGGAGGATTTTACACTTTTACACTGAAGTGAATGCAGTCGACTGTCTGGTGGGACATAAAACCAGCTGGACTCTGGTAACAGATGAGCAGCATAGAGAACTTCTGCTAAAGAGTATATTGATGGATGTGATGCATATGGTAGTATCACTAAATACACTTGCATCAATAATCAACATAATATTCTTATACAAAGTCAGTGGTGAGATCAGGGTCAGCTTTATCTGGGAGAAGGTCATTTCACTCTGCTGTGCGCAACATTTTGAAAAATAACGTCATAAAACTATCTGCATAGTAAGGAATATCAACAGCCCTACGGTCTGTGCAGCAGCTACCACTGGGCAGATCATGCCGTCGGTTCCCGTCTCAGTTTCCACACTCCGTATTTTGTCTGGCTGTTTGAATAAATGTGTGTTTAGATATTTACGTTGTTGTCGGTGTTACATTCTCGATCACATTTATTGCGTTATATCGCAAATGAACTTAAGCTAGTGTGATGAGACTCATTAGAAGGCGAGAATGATCCATTAGGAATGCTGGTGCTGATCGCCTCTGTAATAGTCTCCACCTCATATAACTGTCTGCACTGTTTGCCATTTTTCATGACAAATGTGCCGTGTAGTTCTCTGTCAGGCTGCAGAGTATCGTACTGATAGATGAGCTGGCTCACTCAGAATCCCTCTGTGTGCTAAATCCTAATGCGGACGGTAGACAACCATTCTCCACACAGTCCACATAGTGTCTGGACATACATGCGGATGTTGGATGTCTGCAGGTTTAAGTGATCTGTGGTAGAATTTCATTACATGCCCGGCAACCAGGGCGATTAAATATTTAACGCTTGGCTTTAACTTGGTTCGTTTCCCCACTAGCAGTGCTTCCAGCTCGGCTGTGTGTTCCCACAAACATAATTGGCAGTGTTTGCAGGTGGGGAGCCGTCGAGGTCGCGGTGAAAAGAAGTGGCTGGTGGCCCACACGTGTCACAGAGGGTAATACCTGCCTGTCTGCAGCCCTCCTCGGTGCTTCAGACTTTCCAAAGTGGGAGATAAAAAGGGAAAAAATAACAAACACACACAACTTCAATGAAATCTTGTGATATTGGGTTTAACTTCATACACTAGTGTTAGAGAGGGTGATAATAGAGTAGTGTGCAGTCATGTGTATCTGGAGTTCTTGTGTGGACTGTTTGGTAGATATAAGTTTGGATGAGGTACAGTAGAGTGTTATATAAGCTTGGCCTCAGCCTACGCCCTTTTTCGCTCAATTTATTTTGTCGTTCTTGTTTTGTTATTATTATTGACTTTGTTTGAAGTGGTAATATGTTACTTAAATCAATGTTGATTCATTTTCAGTCGACTGATTAAACGTATTTGACTGTAATTTAGAGAAACAATTTTACCTCAGCATTTCCCCCCCGGTCTCCCTCGCTCTTTATTTTTCTTTCTGGGTGTGTCGTACCTCTGACTGCTCTGTAGAGAGGATCTGGGTTCACTTGTAATGGCTCCATACAGAGCCTTCTTTATGGCCAGTTAATGAAAAATCACCCGGGGACGTCTTTGATGTAACAGTTAGCCCCATGCTGCGCTGCAGCCTACGCTGTATCCCTGGTAACAGCCCCCCACTGGGATGGATATTAAAAGAGTCTAATCAGGAAACAATCATGATTATGAGAAGGGAGTGAGGAAGAATAAAAGCAGAAAGTACATCTTTATTATCTCTTTAATGTTAAGGACTTCATGTCCTCTGTTCTTTAACTTGAGAGTTTCGTCTGGCAGAGGAGGGCGACGTTTTGTTGGAGAAAGTGTTCACACTGCGATTACTCACTACTGGGATTGAAATTAAAAAATATAAAACCATGCCAGTTTAAATGTTGTAAGCTCCTCTGGATCTTTTTTATGTTTTGTCTTGTTTTGAGGCAAAGTTTATGATCATGTGTTCATCCCAAATTCATTTCATATGGATTATATTGAGTGGTCAAAAAACTATTGAACATGGCATGATGTACTTAATTTAATTTCTTTTTTCTTCTTTTGCTGTGCCCTCATTCAAAGCTTACATCTCAGACCAGAGTCAAATTCAATCAAATTCACCTCAAATACTTCAAATATGTGATGCATGACAGATGTGTGCGTTAGTTCGAGTTGTGGATCTGATAGGAGTTGATCAACCGTCTGTGGAGAAGAAGGAATCAAACGGATTGTGAAGTGACAGTTCTAAAAGGAGAGATGATCAGATGAGCAGTGCGTGGCTTAAATGAGAGCTAGTATAGTTCTTCTGGATCCTCATCTTAATTTCTTAATTTTTTCCTTTCATTTTCGCCTCCTACCCCGCTGTACACACCCACCGTTCTCCATCCTCCACCTTCTCCTCCTTCTTCAGGAAAAAACCCTTCCTTATAATGACCTTTCTGTTGCAGAGGTTGAGGGATACCCTCCGGCAGTACTGGAAAAGAATAAGTGAGGAATTTAATTTGGACCCTTAGGCAGTGGAATTCCTGTCTCTTTTATAGATCAGTGAAATGACTGGGCGTTTTGTCCGTCCATCAGTTTTTACTAATGCGTTCCTGCCTGTCGGGATCCGAGTCGATTTTGTTCTGCTGCCTATGATGTTGAGATTAATAGAGAGGTTGGATGGTTGGTTAACAATAACCATCCTCATGGAGGGTTATTGTTATCCTGAGTGAGTGTGAGGGGTTGTCAGTATCAATGGCCTTGGTTCAAAATTGAAGCTTTAAGAATAGCATTGATAAGAAGTTCACTTTCACTTGTTAGTACTGGGGATGTACTGAGCCTGTCCTGAACAGAGCATATTTAAATTTTTAGACATGAAACAGATTCAAGTTTTTTGTTCAGGAACTACTTTACTTTGATTTTCGAGGTTGGAACAACATCATCCACAGAGAGTTTACCTTGCCATGGGTAAAATGTTTGCAGTGGAAGACCTAATGGGATTATACTTGCAATCAGATTAAGCATTTGCTTGTGTATCTAGCCCAGAATCACCACATTGTTATTGTTTTTATTAGTATTATTCAGACTTTGAGGAGACATCTTCGTGAATCAGGCTTATTCAAAAGAAAACAACATATTGATTTGGATAAAGTGATAGATTTTGTCTATCGTATTGTGATGTAAGCATATCCTTGCATCTGTTCATTGCGTTGTAGTTCTCGATGCCCAAAATCTCTGGGAACAATAAATATATACATCTTATCTTATCTCATCTTAGCCATGGTGTAGCCATGTGGTAAGAAAAAATACTAAGCACATATCTGTTTGTTATCTTATATTGTTTATTTACAAATAAAAAGCTGCACCAAGACAACACTACACTACAGTTATAGTATAATAGTGTAAGGGTATCTAACTGTGACTTACTTGAGTAATCTACTTAGATTTGCATTAATAGTTTTTCTTATTCTGCACTGCTCAACAAAAATTTGTTTCAAATATTCTTATGTTTCCCGATCATAATCTTGGGGATATTTTGATAAATAATACTATTAAAAAAAACAACAACTTATATAATCCTCAATAACATTAGTAAATAAAAAGTAATCAGATGCAATAGGCAAGTATTTGACAATATGAAGTTCTTCAAGCAGTTCTGTTGGCTCCACACAAGTCATTTGAAACTGATGTGAACACACAATGCCAGTAAAACAAATTTCAGTTTATCTGCATTAATATCTGCTGCACTGACAATCAACAACTCTTCATAGTTCTCCTTCCTCAGTGTAGCTGGCTTGATGGAATCAGACAGACAATATTAAAACATAGATTTTATTACATGTACCACTGGCGGTGATTGGAAGAAGGATTCATAATAATCCACTGGTGCAACAATAATAATGAAAACAAATAAGAAGCAGGAGAGACTTCACAACTGGAGACATTTCCATCCTTCACTCTCGCTGGTGTGGGAGATAATATAGTGACTCATATCGCCATAGCTACATATATAAATATATATATATATATATATATATATATATATAAATATATAAATAAGAGAGAGAGAGAGAGATTTTTTTTTTTGATTTTTAAAACACAATGTTTATTAAGATTTATTAGAAAACATCACGGTCCTCTACAAATGAAAAGGGGAAAAAAAACACACAACAACAAAATAACTGAAAAAACAGAGTGAAAGATGAGCTCTCCCTCCTTCACTGAACACACAGCCGTGGTGAAACACCACTGGTTTAAAAACTGTTCAGCTCGTGTCTGGACACATTTCCTATCTTGTCTTTCTTGCTTTTATAAATCGACAGTTTGGCCTGACCAACCACAAAATTCAGCAACTGCCACTTTTTAGCATCTTGATTTCTGTAGCCAGCACCAAAAATAAAAGCAGTCTCCGTAAACATTTCCCCACAGTCGAGAGAGAGAGAGAGATTTTCTTTTTGATTTTTAAAACACAATGTTTATTAAGACTTACCAGAGAACGTCACGGTCCTCTACAAATGAAATGAAAAAAAAAAAAACGAGAGAGAGAGAGATTTTGTGTATAATGTGTAATTATCTATCCTATTAGCTCTGGTTGAGATAATTAGAGTGTTTGCTAAACATACATTTATCAAACTGAAAAGCAGAATCACCCCCCTGCGCCGCAGAATGAAGCAAATGACAATAATCCAAGAGGTGAAATTATACTGAGGGCGAAGGCGGGTGAGATTGACAGAGGGATGACGGAATAACCAAGAAATGGACGACAGAGACAGGAAAAAAAACCATAATGTAGACAAAGAATGAAAGATGCAACGACAGAAGCAATGAGAAGAATTGAGACATTTCTGTCTGTGGCTTTGGAGATAGAAAGATGATAAATAATTAAATGCCATGCGAGTCAGACAGAATGTGACAGTTGCATTGAAGGTAATGCCATGGGCAAGATATCCTTCAAATATCTGGGAAAGGAAAATATGCATAGGCCCTAGGTTTGTCACTTATTGACTTTTTGTCTCTGTGTTTCATTGCATTTTTATGATATATCCATGGACAGCTAATGGCATGTCATGGCGCAGCCTCTATTTATGGGAGACAAGGGAGTCGGGTGATGAAATAAAGGAACAAAAACAGGAAACTGGAGTTATAGATTTGATATGGATTTTACTGTCAGCTGTCAGGGTAATGATGACGACGTGAGTCCCTGTGAGAATTTGAGAATGGACACATGCACACACTGGTGCACGGACACAAAACGTGACTTCGTCGGAATGTGCCCATGAACAAATAAAAATACCCAACAATGCACAAATACTCAGCGTGTACATACAGTGTACATACATGTGTCCATTTGCATAAGCTTGTGAACGCTTTGTTCACACACACACACACACACACACACACACAGGAGACACACACGTGCACAATTAAGTGACTGAACACGAAGACGTGCTTAGTGACACTTCTACCCCGAGGCTTCAGATTCTAACATTCCCATCATGCACTGCACAATAGTGTCCTGAGCCATTCACAAACGTGATGGATGGAAAGGTTTGAAGACGTGGGTGGAGGAGACAGGGGACGGGGGACGGAGTAGTGCTGCTGTCATATCCAGTAGCTGCATTGACTAGTGTTTCTGACGAGAGCTTTTTCTCTGTCTCTGCGTGTGTCCCCCGCTCAGCTCGCCCACTAGCTAATTCGCTCTCGGCCATAGAGAAAAAAGCAAAAATGAAAAAGGAAATGACATGCATTGATATTGATTTTGTGCTCATGAGTCAGTCAAATTTCCAAAGTATTCACCCATCTACCTGTCTTCACTGCCCCTGCCTCTCCACTCACTTCTCAACTGTAAAGCCGTGGTGAAATTTTGTTTTGATTTGTTTGAGCTCAGCCTTGCAGGAGAATATTCAAGCCAACCAGACCCCCAACAGTTAAAGGCCTCAAGCAACACTAAACCTTATCCACTCACCAGGTGTTCAGACTGACCGATGTGAGTAATAGATCCATTAGCTTGAAGGCTCATCACTGCGCTGTGGGTGTTAGCACAGCAAGGAGGAATCATCTCGGCAACAGTTTTTTTTTTTTTGGTTCCACATCAACAGCAATTGCAAGGTGAACAGTAAAAATACAAGGTTCATGTTACAAAGTAATCTAACAAAAAATGTGCGCTTGGACATACTTGATCAATCTGGATAACGTTTTAACCGAGCCCGTGTCTGCAGCTCAGCCTCTGACTGATCACAGAACACAACAGGAACTCCATTTATTGTTATCATTTCTCTCCGCTCTCCTTTTTCCTCCGGTCTCTGAACATTTATGCAGTAGATTCACAAAGCCCCGGGTCAATTGTCTTTTCCATTGAACTTGCAATGCAATTGCGTCACCTCTAAAACTTAGTTTTGCATTCTGTCCCAACAAAGGAAGTCATCGAAGGCCACTAAGGGGCTCCACCTTTTATTACTGAGCAACAGGTACAATCATTAACTTTTACTCTATCACTATCATATATTTACATTATGAAGGGAATCTCGGGGGTTTACGGAGAAAACCACATGAATCCATTTCCCATAATATAACACTAACACCAAAGCCTGGCCAGATATGAGCATCTCTTCTCTCTCACACCTTGTGAAGCGGAGGGTGACGACAATCAAATAAGATGCTCCTAATGTTGAACACATGGAAACCAACAAGTGCTTGTTGACTCGTTGGTAGGTGTCTGTTGTGTCTCTGCTTGTTATGCTCTCCCAACCCAGCGCTTTCAGTTGTTAAATCAGAAAAATCCACGGATAAACAGAGAAGCATTGTAACAAGCTGTTACACTGAGGATGGGTTGTCCACAGTGATGCAGTGTGAAGTTGAGTCTGGTTCAACTTTTTCTTCAGCACAATGTGACCTTATCCAGGACTGCTCTGAGTTGCTCAAGCAAATACTTGCAAGCTCACATTCCCGGTGGGTTACTTTATGTAACGCTGTATTTCTTCTTCTGTTTACCTCAAGAACGTCACAGTAAATGATGAAACAGCTGCCACTGTGATAGATGTCCAGAGTTATAAAAATCCTCACTCTGAGTATTACAAACCGCTGTGCTATGTTTTTGGCATTTAATTAGCTTCTTAACTCATAAATCTGTTCCTGCAACTGCACATCCACGGATCGTATTACTCTGTCTGACCAGTACATGAAACAATACGCCCCAACCACATAGGGCAACAATGTGTGTGTGAACACAGCCCAACTAAGAGTGTCGGAAGTAGAAGCTGCAGTTCTGGTGCTTTAGCCTGATCGACTGGATGTCTCCCTTTTAATCATGGGGACTATTTTTGACCCTTGTGTGTCTCCTAAGCTCCTCTGTCTGGACTTTTATCCTTTTTCTTTTTCTTTTCTTTTCTTGCTTTACTTTTCAGCTAAATCGATAATGACTTGCCGTCCATTTAACGATGTGCAAGTCTTGTACAAATAAAGAGGCTCTAATTCAAACAGTTTGCTGGATCAGAGTGATGTCTGATTGTCAGATCATAATGGCCTGATCAGCCAACAGGGATGGAGAAAAAGGCTGATAGATGATAGATGAGAGTTCGAAGGACAAGAGAGTGAAGCTACATGTTCATGACCCCTAACTATATAAAATAATTACACACGATGAATAACATACAAATTGTCTTTCTGCTCCACTAATATTTGTCCTGGTGGTGGTGCTTGGTAAAGGCCAAAGGTGTCATTAAAATCTAAAGCACAACATCCCCCTAGAAGAATGAATGTGAGACTGTCGTCCCAAGAGAAACAACAACACCAGTTGTTTCTGTGAATGCCCCAAAAGAATATTCTACTACGTTCATATGATAAAGGCCTCTGGCGCAAATAGCAATTACTCTTTTCTGTCAGGAGCAAAGTGGGGAATAGTGTGATACGCTTATGGCGCCATAAGACATTTAACACAGGAGACTGCTGTACATCTCCTGTTTCATATCACCAGTCACTGTTGCTTTCTTCTAACTATGATTGTTACTTAAGCTCAAGAAAGTGTTGATTACCATGACGACAAAGGTTCCCTAGCCTTTACAAAGTAATAATTTGAACCCAAGCCACTGTCAGGCCGTACAATTTGTTTTTCAACTGTAATTTTAAATGCACAATGTCAACCCGTCCTCTAACTGAGTTGTGGTACGCTTAATTTCCTGCTCTCAGTGGAATTGATACATATTAAATGGTTCATATCTAATAAAAAGATTACGTTGACATCTTTTAATAGCACAACCTCATTGTTTCAATCTCTTTTGATTTACAAAGACACCATGGGGAGGGGGGAGGAGACAGTAAATGATAAGTGAGTGACTCGAGAATCAAAAGGAGTGTGTCAGACCTGGGAATAACGAATGAGGGTGCTTGCATGAGCAACAGAGGAAGAGATGAAGACAAAAAAAGAGAGAACAGAAGAAGTAAGTCTCAAAATATGTGATACGGCACAGATGGAGAACTTGACTGTGTAGCACTTTCTGGGATTTTATGATGTGTGGTTGCTCTCAAAGTTGTTGCTCGGAGGGTTAAGTTCATATGCTGTCTGTGAAAGTCTTTTTCCCTCTTTCCTTATCTTCCTCTCTTGCTGTGAAGTCCTGGTTATTGTTACCCTCCTGCTGTCCTGCTGTCATAAAACAAGTCAACTGAAAAACACGCCTTCCCTCAAAAACAGCCTGTGACTCAGAATAAAAGACACTTTACAAGTGCGGGATAAACAATACATGATGTCTGGTACGTTCTCACGACTCTTTAGAGTGGACTTTTGTAGCATACCTACTGTATGTTTCAGTCTGTTGTTTGCAGTGTTCCAGTTAGATGGTCAGCCATCATGCATTAGACTTATCTCACACGCACAGTGGTTGCCTTGTTTATGTCAACCTTTAAACTCATAGAAGTTTATGCTTTTTGAATTAAAATTCGTATAACTTGTGGGTTAGGGGAAAAAAAATTAAAGGTAAAAAGCAATGGTATCAAGAGATTTGAAATCTCCCACTGCTACATTTAAGATTTGGTTTAAAGTTTCCTGCAAGTTTTTGACAACTGGTAGTGCTATGGAGATGTGGCGTTATATTTTTGCCTCTTTCCTGAGCGAGCAACTTGGAAAACGGAGCACAGCTAAATATATTTTGCAGTACAAAATTATATATTGGAGATAAATTCAATTATTTAAATTGAGTGAAGAAAAAAATCGATTCTGTGCTAAGTAAATGTATTCGCATGTTTAATATTATACAATAATAACCTGTTTTACACAGTTTTAGTCATGTACACTCACACAAGAAAACCCCACGGGCACCTTCAAGTCTCTGCTTTAAAGGTTAGAGAACAGGCCTGGTTATGGTTTAAGATGACTACTCGGTTATGGTTAGAGAAAGATAAGATTCCCACTGACTGTTGGTATGGCAATGGATTGGGCTGATTCTCAGAAAAAACAAAATATCTCATCTCAAGATCCGCTTAGTACTCTTTCCCCGAGCCTTTTAGTTGCATCGGTTGATGCGGAAGAATGATAATGGGGTGCGGTTAAAAGCTCAGACAAAACCTATTTACTGGACCCTAGCTACATTTCCTCTCCACGCTAAACTGATTTGTTTGTTGTTTTTTGATTCTTTGTTGGAAAAAGCTGCCACATACACACAAGAAAAAAAGTCCTTCCTTTCATATAGTGTTTGTCTCTTTCCGAGAAACCCAGTCCGTTAGCAGCTTTTTATACAGTCCTTGATGTAAAATAACGATATTTTGATAAATCAAGCCTTTCAGGTGACACCGTTTCTGTCTAGTGTCAGAATGAGCCATATTCTCAATCTGTCAAATTTCATTTGTATCGACCTCCTTTTGAAAGTATTCTGCAGTGTGCGAGAGATTGGAACCCTTTTTGTATTTATTTATCTGAGAATAATGGAATCGTCAGCAGATACCAGCGGACCTGTGACGCTGCCCAGAAAAGAGATCAGTATTTAAACAAATTAGAAAAAATAATTTTCCACTTCTAGATTAGATTACGGGGAGGGAAAGTGACCAGGCCTCATCCTTTAATGTGATCCCGTCTTTGTCTATTATGAAGGCTGTGTTTCACTTTTGCTGCCAGTTTTCTCTATTTCAATGTATTTATCTCTTTTAAGTCTATTTCTTCTCTCTATTTGTTCTCTTTTACCCCATCTCCCCTGTGATTTGTCCATTTCTTCTCTCTGTCTCTCCTGTCACTATCTTGCTCTGCATCTCCTCTTTGTTTTCCTCCGTCGATTAATCAGTCTCTCTCTGTCTCTCTTCTCCCCTCTCCTCGTGTGGATGAAGTAGGCACATGTGGTGAGCAGCTGTGTCCGATCTGTGCATGTGCATGACAACATGCACGTTTCTTTATCCGAGGTATGGGCACCAGCTGTGGCCGCCACCTGTGTGTATAGTGCATTGTGTTTGTGTGCGCACCCATATACCCGTGTAGGCACCTACCCATGTCCTGCAGCTGCTGTGTGTTTTGTGTGTGTTTAGCCATGGACAGCTGTTTTGTAGCAGGTGGGTGATGAATCCAGCAGCCAAGCAGTCAGCCAGGCAGGCTGGAAGCTGGGGGGGACAACGGGGAGAGCTTGGTTCGGTTGGATGTAAGGAGGACTTGGATGGGCGTTTACCCATCAGGGCCTTTTCGACCACTTCTGTATGGATGGTGTTGGGTGTCGGTGTTTCTCCAGGACTCTTTTACCTGCCAGACTCTACAGACAGCCTTGGTCTTGGTGGTCTGAATATAGTTTGGGTTCAGACAAGACGAGCTGGCAGGGCTGGATGTGAGAACACAAATGTCCACCAATGTTGCTCCAGATATTTTCACGAAAGTTTCCTACCAGCCCCCACGTAAAGTTTCTAGAGAATGTCATAGTCAGCCCATGTGAGCAGCAGGAAAAACCATACGATATATAAACTGTTAAGATATGCGGCATACGCTCTACCCAGTCACCACCCTTCGCCTGAATGCTTTAGAAATGTTCCTGCTGTTTTGAACGCCTCCAAGACGGACAATCTCCTGCTGCGTTCTTTATATCTGAATGGCAAACCCTGGACAATGTCTAGGCATAATGTTTTTTCTGGACATTTTCAGTGAAATGAGAGAACTGGGGCTTTTAGATTAAATTAGACAAATGAGAGGTCACGAGACTGCAAAGATACACTTGACATAGAGAAAACAGAGACGTGAGAGAGAAGGCAGTTCTTGGTGGTGATCTAGCGACCTTTTGGACAGACCGTAGAAGACAGTCACCAGTGAAGCCCTTGCGAGTGAGAGGGACACCTCTTTCTGCATTTTTACTTTTCAGTGAGCGGCATGGAGGCCGAGCAGCAGTTTTTTTACCCATACAGACATTTTCCATGTCAGCATTCAGGTCAATTTCGCACATTGACCATATACGGTCGAGCCTTATACAAGGCTTTGACCTGGATGAAAAAAAAGGGGAGAGAAAACCAAGAAGCAGTAAGCAACAAAATATGATGAACAGAGAAAAGTAGAGCAGGAGCAACAGAAAGAAAAGAGAAGCAGATTAGGCAAGGATCAAATAAATAAAGGAGAAAGCAAGATATACAAGACTGCAAAACACCAGAAAACTGTAGCTGTCAGCAAATTGTGAGACTAACTGCTGCCTATAAAGTGCGAATAGGACGCGAATGGGACCCATATGGTTTCCCTCCGTCATCCCATCTTTATTGAAGACCTGTCTAAAATCTCATTAAGGCCTTATGACACCAGCCATACCGCTGCTACTAAAGTCAAACAGATGGTTGTCAGGCTCTATGACGAGACACCAGCTGTGCTTACGACACAGAGTGACATAGATAGTCTATTCTGGGAGTCAAACAAGCAAACAAACATTGTGTTCATTTTTCAGTTAAAAACACAGCTGACTTTTCAATGTCATGATCATAGTAGCATTGCTGAGCACTGTTTGGTGAGGTGTAACGACAATAATGACTGTTGGAGGCATTTTTGTACAGGCCGTACATCAACACCCGACTCGTGACCACCAAATTCTGTTTTGGAGCCGATCCCAGCTGAAGTTGGGTTACACCCTGGACAGTTCGCCAAGCTATCGCACGGCTGACTCATGACATGACATCTGACACGAAATCTGAAAATGAGAATGCCCTTGGCATATGACGGACGCAGCAGGAGGTTGTCCGAGTCAAACGTGTTCACACTAACAGGAACATTTCTGGGACATTCTGTGGCGTTTGTGTGTAGAGCATGAAGGCGGCTGGACATGACGATACTTCCGCTGTGGAAAAGCAGTATTTTTTTATTTTTTTTTTACAGTCATTAACACGCCCACTGTCTCGCTATGAATTTTCTGGAGATTTTCCTGCTGAATTCTCACATGGGGTACAAAGTCTGCATCTCTGTGATATGTTTGGCTTTTACTTCATTTGAGGGCAGAAGAATAAAGGCTAAAGTTTAAAAACTGAAAAAAAAAAGTTCAGGAGTGTTCATTCTTTAGTGTTTGTGTACACGTTTTAGTATGCTACACTCCTTGCCTGCCAATACGTTTGACTGGAAAGAGGAACATATGCACTTAAAGTGATACTTTGGATTTAAGAGGCTGAGCCAAAGTAACCATTATTGTTTATTAGGCTCTAAATGGGGACATCCAACCTGTTCGTCATCTGCATAGTATTCCAGCAAGACCGAAAGCGGAGTGGGTGTAATCAAAAGTTTAAAGATCCACTATTTTACCCCTTTTAACACGTTTATATTTGATCTCTGAGGTCCCCAGAACATGTCTTGGAAGTTTCCTTCTTAAAATACCCCTCAGGTCCCTCATACTGTGATCCTCTAAAGCCCTCTGAAGCCCTCTATCTCAGCCCTTCTCTGGGTGAGCTGTTTCTGCGTCTGTTGCTTTTATGTAGACAAGCTTCGGCTGGTTTCACCCGTCTCAGGAAGTGGATGTGGCCCTAGTCTTTCCAGGGCCTCGCCCCTTAGTTTACACTGAGCGAACACAGACACGGCTCGTCTGAGCCGATCTAGCTCAACAGCCACACAATGTCGAACCAGAATCTGAAGAAGATGGAGAAGCTGCTGCAGAGGGGGAGAAGCTGTGGATCGGGCTTGTGGTCGGCCAGCGTTTTCATTATAAAACATTGCAGCCAGGTAGAGTCTTGAAGTACAGTAAAGAGACAAATATAAGATGTAGATAATGAAAGAAACCTCACGATACACATTCTCACAGATGTGAAGTGAAAACAGTTCCACTCACCTGCAGAGCATTCCAAGAAATAGAAAAAAACAACATTCTTTGGTGCAAAATGAAGGATGACGGTGTGGAAAACCTGCAAAGATGAAGTCGGGTGGTGCGGGCTCAGTTTGGCAACATCCTTCAGAAACCTTTTATTTGTTAGAACCTTCTCCAGCTTGTACAAAGCAGGACCTTAAAAAAAATTAAAATTTTACAATGTAATAGAGTATTTATTAATAATGTCATGAAATGCGCAACAAGGCACGTTTCACAGGAGTTTTCATAACAACACAGATGAGTTATTTACAACTTACAAAGTAATTACATGTCAGACAGTACAGCCTCTTAGCTTGACTTTTTAGCCCGGTCACTGCAGCTTTGTAGACCACCTTAGCAGTTTCTGCTAATCAACGTCACACAACGTTGCCAAGCAAATTAATTGCGAACCGTCTGACTGTTGAGCGTCAGGCCACCGGCGTTCAGCCCGGCGTTCACCCCGGCGTTCGCCGGTGAATGCCGGTATGAAGTTTCACAAAAACCTAAATGAAAACACGAGTGCAGGGCCAGATTACCGCTATAACTCTAAATAATAAAGTGGCGTTCAGTCATGCTTTATTCACTCAGCCTGTCCATCAGTAGCATGTGCTCTACAACATAGCCACATTAAGGCTAAGACGCACAGTACAGAAAAAAAAAGTTACAAAGAACTTGCACTTGTTGAATGATGTCTCCCGGACTGTCGGGACTCCACTCTTCAGCTTGAGTTGTGAAGCTTAGCCCAAGTTGTACTGGCCTTGGTTGTGGAAGCAGTCCGAGGTGAAATGGTTCGCACACACACATACAACATTTTGCCGGTTGTTGTGGGGACATTTCCATAAAAAATAAAATTAATCCACGCGGTTTTCAGATCCTCAGATGTGGGGAGAATATGGACGACCTCGTATCTTGGCCATTGTTGTTTAGCGGGAGTTGTTGCTAGCGAGGAAATGAAACATGGCCGCGGCGAGATACGTTTAGCAGGTTTCAGTGGGCGTGAACCACACCGAGCTCTGGGTGTGTGACACTACCTGGAGGAGGAGCTGAGGTGCGAGCTGAACAGCTCTCTTGAGCACACGTTTTGTGAAAGATGGAGCAAGAAAAAGAGAGAGAGGATGGACTTTTCTGACGTTTGGGGGGTCCATTAACACATTGAGGGTAAAAAACCATGAAAAGTAGTAATTTTCATAATAGGGGACCTTTAAGTATGGGCAGCATTTAAAATGGAAACTACTTATAAATTGTTGTCACACTTTTCAGGAGGGGAATTAAAGCTAGAAGATAGATAGAGATTTTACTTTCAGGTCGGCAGAACTTTCTTGTATCTGTGGAACAAAAAGTACAAATAGGTTCCCAGCAAGATTTATAATTTAGCCTCTGACTATTTTTAAACTCTAAACTTAAGCTCCAGTGAGCTGTCAGCTGTTTCTCAACTCACCACAAACTACCTAATTAATTTTTAACCTGTGGATAAAATGTCAAATGAATCAGAGCACAACAGTGGTGGGTTCTTTCAGTGGATACGTGTTTGTGTCTCAAACACTCACATACGTTGTACTCACACACACCCCGACGCATATGCCTTGTCAGATTATATATTATCTACTGCACAAATGTCTGAAATATGGAAATACTGAGTCTGAAAATAGCTTTCTGCTCCGCGAGGAAGAATGAACATTTTTTCAGAGTAATGAGAGGATGAAGAATCAGATGTGGTAGTAACACACCCACACACACACACACACACACACACACACACACACACACCATCTCATGATATATGACTGGCCATTAGTCTAAGCTGTCACTGTACATGCTAAGCAAAGTCGTTAGTACAGTGGTTGTCAGGTGAACATGAGTAGTCATTAGGATGAGAGAAGATGGTGTGGAAGAAAGACTGTACGACGATAAAAGAAACATCTTATTACTGGCCGCGACTCCATAGCTGGTATTGTTTTCACCTTCACGTGTGTGTGGGTGTGTGTGTGTGTGTGTGTACTTGTCTTTTCTATAGTTATGGAGGAACATTTTGGTTCAAAAACCGTCGTTGTGAGCACATTTTGGTCTGTCTGGGGTTAGAGTTGGGTTTAGGTTAGGTTTAGTTTGGGGTTGTGTTTAGGTATGTAGTTGTGATGGTTGAGGTCCGGGTCAGGGGCTAGGGAATGCATTATGTCAATGAGTGTCCTCACAACTATAGAAAAACAACCTTAACCCTAACCCTCAAAAAGTAGTATCTACCCGAGACACAAGCCCTCGCCTCGGGCTGTCGACCCCTTAACTGTGATATAATGAGCGTATATCACGGCCTGAAGTGAGCTATCGCTTAAACATAGACTCGCAGGGTTGTCTGTCTGATAATAATGTTGTAATGACTACTGAGCACTCATGGGAATGGAGCGTCATCATTCTGACGAGCGTCACTGCCGATGTAATCCCACCCTAAGATGTCCTCTAGTTTTTGTGTTTGCATTTAACATTTTAATAGTTTCATTGAAGGATGCCAGTGTTTGATTAAAACCACCTGAAGAAATGGAACAAAGTTTGCCAGACCCAGTATTGAATTATAAATTGTCCAATGCCGATCAGCACGTGACGATACCTATCACCTTTGGACAAAGAAAAGTACGTAATCATCTTGAATAATTCAAAATTCAGTATTGTACACACTGCTTTGCAGCAGAAATAAGCTGCTTTGCAAATATTACTTATAAAAGATGTTTTTAAACAAACATTTTAGCTGTTGGAAAATTCCTTCCTGTAAACATATTTTGCTTGGTCAAGGTAACCATTCTAAATTATGTATTTCCGGCACTTGTCATGAATAAATTTATCCTGCTATCTACTACTTCCCTGCTGTAATGACAGTGAGATGGAAGATGCACAGTTCTCTAATTAGAGTAGATAATAATTTTCATACATTTTAGAAAAGTCCTTCAACAATATCAGATCTTACAGAAGCACAACTATACATGCAGTGTTGTTTTGGTAAACCTTCAATATTTTTTAAGTTTTAAACTCATTGTACTATATCTGCATGACCTCCCATTGTATACTTTTACTAAATTTAGTGTTTTCCTCTTACTTTATTTAGGATTTACCCCATGTTTTAATAATTTCCACTCACTGGATGCTTGATTGTCTTGATGAACCACCACAACTATGACTCCATTAGTCATATTTTATCAAATCATATTTTTCTCCTTGCGTTATAAACATGAAGTTGTAATTTTCTTGTGTTAGTTATTCGCCGCTTTGCATTTATAATTAAAAAAAAAAAAACCCCATTAAAAACACAGTCCAGGTCTGACAATCTGTGTGCCAGCATCACATCAATATTCAATTTCAGTTATTTTGTGTCACTGCCTGTCTGCCACAAATGTGTATCTGGCATCTAGAGTATGTCTGGGACCACATCAAAGTGGTTTTAGACTTTTGGACCTCACCGTATATGTACTCTGAGACATTTTTCAGACAGGGAAGGGCAACGTGACAGAATCGTTAGGAAAAAAAGTGTGTTTGTGTGCATCTCTGCGTGTTGGCGGGAAGATAAGTATTGAGCTGTCTAAATGTCGAGGGTTTGTAATTAAAGTCAACCTGAGTGCTGTCAATAGGTGATGACTGCCACTGGGAGCAGTGGTTGCTCTATGTTCAGGTATAATTATGCACCATAGGGCTCCTCGACAGGTGTGTGTTGCAGAGGTTGGAGGATGATTGCGCTGCCCTGTCAGATACATCCGTGACACGTGTGCCTACAGGTGTGCTTGTGTGTGTGTGTGTGTGTGTGTGTGTGTGTGTGTAACTATGCAGTGTGCAGTACACCATGAGACATACTCCAAACCAAACTGTGGGAAACAGAAACAGGTGACACAAATTTTCCTCACCGTCGGTCAATTTATTTTTCCTCTCAGAAAGGCCACAGCTGCTTTCAACATCCCACAGAATCTGTGTGCGCGCGTGCGTGCGTGCGCCTGCAAGGTTTTATTGTCATGCACGTGTTGTGCTCGACTCCTTTCCCTCCCACTGTGTCTATAATGAAATGTTAAATGGCTCGGGTGAGCAATGATTAAAGATGGACAGCTACCTAGGAGGAGAAGGAGAAAACAGCGGCCGGGAAATGACAGTTTGAGGTAAATGACAGCTCTGCTATGTTTAGGATAAATGGATCGTGCAGCTATATTCAGCCTTCGCCATCCATTATTCAGAGAGCCACCAAGACGGATCTCCACTGACTCTGGTTCCTCTCTAGCAGTGGCAGAACAAGTGCAGGTGACTAACCATTTCCCTTTTCAATTCCCAGTTTCCACAAGTGGGATTCATTACGTTATTATGTTCACATCAGCAACGGTGGCTCTATGAATTACCTCTCAATTAATAGCAATTCGTTAATGGCTAAGAATGTAATGACCTTGTTATGGAGGTTATATCATGTTGCCCATGTTTCTATCATCGTTTCTCCCTCTGTGGAGAAGCAGCATGACGGCTCATTTGTGATATGGAGGAAATATCAGTGTGTGTGTGTGCGTTTAAATTTGCATGTAGATGATGTGACATGTACGCAATGTCCTTGTGTCTGTACGCTGATATTCATGCATGAGTGTGTGTCATGGGTGATATGGTAACAAGTCTGACAGCGTGTTCTGATAACAGATGGGTGAACAGGTCATTTGTTATTTATAATAAAGTATGTGTCCGTTATACTGTGGACCTGTCGGTTGTGTATTTCAATGATTGGACCTTGGAAACGCCACATTTTCTGTGTAATTGTGTGTTACATTGTCAGACATTTCAATGAGCGTTAATAACAAGTGTAGAGTGACATTGTTACCCAACCTTTTGTTTTTCTTCACCATTGTTCAATTCTCAACAATATTTAGAAATGTAGAAACAAAGAGTGTCTGTCATTGGTGACTTTTTCTGTCATACCACCATGAAGTTAACATTTTTGGTTTTAGTGTCCAGTTTCCAGAAAATACAAATAAAGGCTTCTGCGGTTCTCTGCATTTGCAGATTATTCTACACATTTACAAAACTGATGCAACATGCCAATGGATTGATATACAGTTACACAACTCTCCACAAATAGAGACAAATAATATTGCTACAATATGGGCCCCATAGGTGAACGTCAAATGAGCTCTCCAGTTACCCTGCTCACAAATTTCCTTGTTCCTTCTTTTCTTTTTGATCTCACCCTGACCTGCACTCTGATTGCCTGTAGTAGTCACTGATTCATCTGGACATTTAGCCTGCTAGAGATGTAGTCGTAGTCAGCGACGCAACAAGCCTCTAGATTGATGTTTTTGAACAGACACCGATTTCCAAAATGTGTCGGCAGCTGGAAAATCGGGCATGTGGTGGGTTTTAGGTATTGGCCTTGTTGTGTTTAGCCATGTAGACTTATGCATTTTCCCTCTTCTCTCCATGTCCTGTAGGATTCCCCGCCACCCAACAGTTACAATGTGAGTCAGACATTTGAGAAGTCTAATGGCCACTCGTACTCAGGACCTCGAAGTGAAGGAGCTAAGAGACGTCAGAGCTGCTTCCTCTCCGCTGCACCACGGAGTGATGTCTTCCTTCCATGTGACCCCAGTGTGCCAGGTATCACATTCGTCTGTCTGTCTGTCTATCTATCTGTCTGTCTATCTATCTGTCTGTCTATCTATCTATCCGTCCTTTCCAGTGCTGAACATTTGGAAAACTGTACAGCTCCGCCCTGTCGAGATCATGCAGTCCAATTAGCTCCATCTCTGTGGGCCTCTAACCTAATATTTGCCTCAATTACACTCCCATTGAAAAATGTTGTTTCAAAATTGATAGATTCATGACTTACTTGGATAATTTATGACTGGCCCCGTTTCACCAAGGGACTCAACCCATGAGGCACCCCAAACCGTTTAACCAAAATCCAATTTGCATATAAATAGATTTAGACTGTTTGCAGTAGTGTTTCTTCTTTGTACACACTGACACACACACACTGAAGCAGATATGCAGACACAAGCATATGGAGCCATAGAGATGCACACCTCCAGACTGACAGAGACACTCACTTTGATATGTGCATACACATACAATAATTTTGCCCATTATTGAATTTGCATTTATTAATAGGCCTAATGTATATGGAACATTAGGGAACATTATATTCCTCATCATGCTGAGTCGCTCGCGACCACATTAATGATGATGGTGTGTTTAACTATTAAATATTTTTGAAACACATGCAAACAAACGCACAAATGAATGTTACTCATAATGGTTTGTGACATTAGCAGTTGCTCCTTGTTTTTAATATGCAAGTGTCTTGTCATGTGTTTGTGTGTAACTTCTCTCCTTCTCCATAGTCATGAGCAGATTTGCATTTACTACTTTTCTGTATTTTCTTTATCATAATTCTTAATACACTGAATACGATCTGAAGCCTCTGGGTCCATTAAACCATTCACAATCAATTGTAAAAGTTTTATCCATAAATCCTGAAAAGTTGGCAGTTGAGGTTTCAAATAAAAAAAGGATTATGGAAACATGTTATGTAATAGTTAATCCCTGGAGGCTAAGCCTTTTTTATTTTGAGAACAGCTTTTGCTTTTCAGAATTAAATGTTAGTGTTTCTTCTTTAAATGACAATGGCTTTTTAAAAGGTTTTTTTTCTTTATGAGCAACACTGAGTTTGTTTGCTGTGAGCAGTATGGTTCATGTTTAAACTGGACTCAATTGTGGAACACAGAGTCTGATAAATGAACACAAGGATTGTATGTACAATTATCAAAAAGTGCTGTAAGAAGAGAGCAAGCGGGGGAGTGCTGACCAATAACAAAAAACTACTATCAAACCAGTGAGTTCAGGGAGTAAGGGTATCCAGAGTCTGACTTGATTCAGATCAGAATGTTTTACGAGGTCCAGGGGACGTGTGGCTCAGGAGCTGGCTGAGCATGGTAGAGAACCGGAGGTAAGCAGGTGGAAAAACAAGGGTTTAGTGTTCAGGCGAGCAGGCACCAAATAAACCAAAAAGTGTTCTAAAAACAAGCAAGGTTCGAAAGCAGTTTGAACCAGTCCAAATATACTGAGAAAGGTGAGTGAGTCGATTGATGAATAGGTGAAAATAGGTGCATAGGTGAATTGAGTGGTTTTGCCAGAGGACACTGAACCGTAGACCACGCCCAGCCAGCAGCACACGCACTGAAATCCAGACACTTTCCTGAACTTTTCCAGAGGGGCTGTATGTGAGAAGGCAAATGTCGCTTCGGACATTTTCCCGAAGTTTTCCCATCAGCCCCCCAGTAACATTTCCATAAAATGTCCCAGTCAGCCCATGTGAGGATACAGCACGAACATCTTTGGAAGATTCACAGCGAGCGAGTGGGCGAGGCAATGACTGTAAACAAAAACACTGCTTTCTGCAGCAGGATTATGGTCACGTCCTTCCTCGGACGCCACACAATGTTTCAGAAATTGTCCTGTTGTTGTGAACGCGTCCGACTCGGACAACCTCCTGCTGATGGCTAAATTGTGTTCAGAAAATGTCCGGACATTTTTCCAGAGTTTATGTCTGAACACAGCTGCAGACAGGCCAAAGGACCAGGAAGTATTTAAATTTTGACCTGTAATCTTGTCTGTAATCCGAACAGTCAGTGTCTCTTTGCTTGTGCGTGATTGTCTCATTGTGGGTTTGAAAGTGTATATTCTGTGTACATGGGTCTCTGTACACCTGCTTGTGTTATTGTCTCACAGTATATTCATAACATGGACATTTCTTTTTACCAAAGCTCCTCAATTCAAATCCTCTACAGAGCTTTCGTTTGACCCAAACAGGACCGTCTGTATGCTACATCTGGGTTGAGTCGGGCCGCCTCAGGTTTGATCATGTTGCAGACAGTTACACTGCAGCTCACGATAAAAATCCATCACAAAACCCCAGTGTTCTGCTGTAAAGTTGTTTTCTTAGCCACAGGGATGAATGAAACGGGAAACCACGTGGAAAGGTAGATTTTTACATTAGAGGGAGAGAAACAAGATTAAACATTTACATCAACCTTGAGCAAAGTAAGAAGTTATCCTCATCTTAATGCAGCGTCTGATTCAAATAAACAACACTTGTACATTATCTGCCACAGACCTCCGAGCATTGCCGAGAGCAATATCACTCTGTTTCAGAATCTGTAACCCCCCCCAATGAATACGTGTGTTATAGATGCTGTAGATGCCTTCAAACCAGTTTTTCTTCAGATGGACTCACTGGAAAGCTCATGACCACACTCATCCTGCATTCATTTGTCTGTTTGTGATTATACACCAGTCTGTTAAAGCAGCTAAATATTAAATTCATTATTCAAATTGCGTTTGTGTGTGTGTGTGTGTGTGTGTGTGTGTCTGTCTGTCTGTCTGTCTGTCTGTCTGTCTGTCTGTCTGTCTGTCTGTCTGTCTGTCTGTGTGTGTGTGTGTGTGTGTGTGTGTGTGTGTGTGTGTGTGTGTGTGTGTGTGTGTGTGTGTGTGTGTGTGTGTGTGTGTGTGTGTGTGTGTGTGTGTGTGTGTGTGTGTGTGTGTGTGTGTGTGTGTGTGTGTGTGTGTGTGTGTGTGTACGGTTTTCACCAGGCCCTGGCCAGTACAACCCCAGTGTAAAATCCTCCCCTAAGTTGGCTCTCATCTCCTCCAGAGAGGATCGATTCAAGGTCTCCATGAACACTAACCCCGGACCTGGCACTTATCAGGTAACGTTGCTGTTAAAGTTACATTTTATTCTCATCAAACAACAGCAACCATTCTTACTTCCACCCTGCTCCCCATCCAACATTCAGAATTAGAATGTCCATATATAGAATTGTGCTTACGAAAGTGTGCCGAGATGTGAGAATACTTACATTGACCTTACCGTGAGTGTGAGGCTGTATGTCTGACATCATCTTATGTTGTAATCCTCATACGTCTCTCTGGGACCTTGATCTGTGCTTAAGAAATCAATTGCCTTGTAATTGATGCATTTTTGTGGTTTCACCCAATCTCTGTTTCTCCACCAATTCAGCACGAGGCTGAATA
This sequence comes from Scophthalmus maximus, assembly GCF_022379125.1. NCBI lineage: Eukaryota > Metazoa > Chordata > Actinopteri > Pleuronectiformes > Scophthalmidae > Scophthalmus > Scophthalmus maximus. Next base: position 11,974,728 of record NC_061533.1, on the reverse strand, counting down.
ATGTGGCTTCCTGTTCGAGGCGGCTTTTCACTTTGTGGGCGAATTTGTTTGTAATTGACCTGCCTGATTAAGTGAAACAGGAGGAAAGTGAGGGCAGCTTTATTAAGTGTAATGTTGTTTAATGCAGCCACCTCAGACTGCTGACAGAGATAAATGCACTTTATGGTTGAAGCGTAATATAGATGTAATGGAACCTTACCAGAGCCTAATCTCTCTCTGCTCCGTTTCCACGTGTTTTAATAGGAATTGCGGCCTTGGGTTAACAGCTGCTGGTGAACGTGTGTGAGATGATTGAAAGAGCTAACGTTGCTTCCAGTCCCGGTTGACTTTGAGTGGTGAACATCAAAGACAAAACCGCGGAGTTTGATTTAAACCTTGCTACTCAGTTCACCGTCATGTTCGTGTCCATGGGTGTGATGTTATCACAGAGCTCTTTCTTCTCTTTTCCTCTGTCTGCCCGTCTGCCGGTCTGTCTGCTGTCTCTGTGTGGATTCATCTCCCCAACTCCTCTCCTCCCGTCTCCCCTACATGTCACTGACTCTGTCTCTCTTCTGGCTGCAGTCGCCTGTTTCCACCTCTTTATTTGTCCACACATTCTTATTGCCGATTACAAAGACGATGTGTGCAGTTTTGAAGGCTTGTCCTCTGATCCCATGTAGATTATTTCTTAAACATGCTAGACTTTTATCACAGGATTTGCAACCACTAAAACGTTAGTGCAAGAAATGGCAAACCAAACCAGAGACAGAAGCATTGTAAGAGACACATCGACGAATTTACCTTTTATAGCTCTCATTTAAAACACTCAAAGAACTCAAGCAGTGAGTGCGTGCAGAACTAAACCAGAATGAATAAACACACATTGGACATTAAAGACAACAGTTTGGCTGAGGGACCTGAGGCAGCAAACAGCGTTTACATGAGTGTGTCAGCACAGTAATGGTAAAAAAAATGTCAGGATATAATGACTGTATTCTCGATTGAGTACGATGATGAGACGACTTTACCCGTCAGGTGGCGGACCAACAGCTAAGGAATGAAGAAACTGATGCTTATCGCATAATGCAGCCACGACATGAAGAAGGTGACCTGTGGGTTTTGATATCTTTTTCATTAGCCTGTTTTATTAATGTAACTTAAAGCAATCAGATGTTTCTTTTCAAAACAGCACTATGTCACTTAGGCCTGTACCTTGCCCATGATATAAGGGGGGTTTAGAAAATAAAGTTGTATGGCACAATAGTTGGCAGGCAGACAAGGTTGAACGCTTGACATGACTCCGCTCTTGTGTGGTGCCTCCCCCGCCTCGCTGGAGCGGAAAGACAAAAGGTGAGCCCGCGGATTTGTCGTCGAAGAGTAAGACGGCTGCTCTGTACAACAAGTCCACAAGCAGCCGTATCTTTGTTCATCACTTTGCCGTCTATGGTGTAGGACCCCAGAAAGACTTCCGCGCACCGCTCCTCAGATGCCTTTGTGTCGTGATTGTCTGCTCACGACGAAATTGCTTGCCAGAGTTGTCCAACATAACGACATAAAGCAAAACAACATTTCTGGCGTGCTACAAGAGGACGTGCAATAGATCGAGCTGATAGTGAGCGCCCTCTGCTGCATCACAAAGAAAACTACTTCAGATGATTTGATGCGCCTCTACACTGTACATTTTGGATTCAAATAGATCATTACAGTTCGAATATGATTAGAATTTGGAATGAGAAGTGACGGCCCTGATGTGAACACAGGTTGACTCTTCTGTTTACCTACGCGTGACGACAATGCAGAATGCAGCAATGCACTGGCACAGCCAGGGAAGAAGAAGACTCCCTGTTATGCCAGTAAAGACCTTTTAATACGAGGGAGGAGTTCATCCTGCATCCACTGTATGTGTTAGACCTCAAGGATACACTCAATTTATTTTTTGATTACAACAAGCAAAACTCCTATGCTCCATTACACTTACACAACAGGTTTAATACAGAGCCACAGCTCACTGGAGGTTCAACTCCTCCTGTGAGGTTCTGCAGAGTGAACCTACCCAGTTCTCTGTGTTGCAAATGTGTCTCTCTCAGCCTCATTTGGCCTGTCGTCCCCCCCCCCCCCCCCCCTCTGTTCCTAAGCAAATTGTACCATAGACTAGCAAAAGCCAACTGTGACCTTGATTCCAGCTTTGGTACATGGGCATGTGAGAATTCATGGTCTCACGGGATTTAGAAAGGGATTTAATGCTGCTGGTCAGCGGGTAGATGAATAAGTGTAGTGATTATGAAGCATGAACAAAGCAAATCTCGCCGCTGCTCTGCCTGAACTAAAGCTCTCCTCCATTCCAGTTCATCAGCTTTCAGCACTGAGACACAGCTCACCTGAAATTCACCTCACTCAAATATAGCTCCTCTCCTCCAGCTCTCTCCTCTGCCGAGCCTATAGGTTCCTTTCTACCGACATGTCTCCTGCCTCCATCTCATCTGAATTTTGCATTTTTCCTTTTTTGTCTTTTCTGTGTTAAGTTCACTGTGAAATATTTTGTGATAGATTTGTGTAAAAGTATAGTATCTGTGGGAATACTTAGTAAAACGGTTGAAGTATCTTTTGTGATCCTCCCCTCTTACAGGGTATCTGAAGTGTAAGGATGTAGTCAGCTTAGTCATTCAATTTAAAAGTGAAATCCTCCGATTCACTCACCAAGTGTTTGTCTGCAGCCACTTCAGAACAATCAGAGCGTAGTGATAATGTTTGGAGATAATTGGCTGAGAGTTAAAATGGGTTCTTTTAGCTAAATTCTGTAAAGGAGCAGTTATATGATTAGAACTTTAGTAGCGGCCTGTTTTATTAGAATAAGCTAATGCTGGCTCATTTGTATGTTCCCCTGGTCCTTCCTTGGACTTCATCTGGATTGTTCCTCCCACACTCCAAAGACGTGAACGTCAGCTGATTTGGAAACTTTTGTTGGTGTAAGCGTTCAACGCTTCAGCCCTTTGCTAGACCGACTACCACTCTGTTGTTCAAACTCCTCACCTCCAGTTTGTAACATAGGCTGGAAATTTTATTTTCCCCCTGTCAACAAACATCAGGGTGATTTCTTTCAAACTCCATTCCAGAGCTCCGTTAAGAGCCACTCAAGACCTGATTAGTTTCACAGGCTGAGTGACGCTACTCGTGACAGCTGAACTGACTTTGATGGATAAAATCAGTGCAGTGCACCTCCACACACATACGTTCATATACTTCAAACAAACAAAGCATATTCCAATGTTCATATTCAATTTAAATACTATTTTCATAGTTTCCGTTAGTATACACTCACCACAATTTAGATTTTACAGCAGGGAGTTCTTTTTTTTTTTTTTTTTTGTTTCAATCACTACTGTATGTGACTTGACTTAAGCCCAGCATGATGTTGAATGACCCCTGCGCACAAACAGATGGTGTGATTCAGAGCGATGCCTTGCACTGTGAACGAGACGTCTCATATCTCAATATCTTTAGCTTCGGGAGATCTGGTGCTGTTTAATTTATGAATTCATTTTCAGTGGAATGCATGTCTATGCTCTCGTCACAGTAATTAGCTGTTTGACTGAATCTATACAACACCACAGGCCATACAGAGTTAAAGGTGGCGTGAGGCGCCGCAGAGAGGTGGAGAGATGCGAGGGTGTGGAAGACAAGCAGGCGGAGAGAACGGGATGATAATGATGTGAGAGAGGCAGGAAGGGCTGAGCGTGAAAGAAAAAAAGTGGTAGAAAAGCAGAGGGGAAGAGAAGCATAGAGACAGACCGCGGAAAATTGAGCAGTTGAAGAGGGTAGTTAAATTCAACGGCTGGAAATGTGTTCTGAGGGCCTGCAGTCTGAAGCAGACGGTCGCTTTTTCAGCATCAGTACGTTTGTGCGCACGTTCGTCCATCGACACGTGTGTGTAATGTTACAAGGCTGTCTACTTGAGTGGCATTAGGCCACGGTGAGGGCTCATTTAGTTTTCCCATTAAATGCACCATATGATGTGCCCACTTCTGGAGAGTAGGCTTGATTACCTTTCTCACACGCGACACTGTTCTTGTTGGTTGAGCTTCGTTTAACAAAGAGGAGTGTGGATGGTACACGGGATGTATAAAAAGACACATGTGAAGCAGAAACAAATATTAATTAAGCGCCGTGATCTTTGTTGATATGTAAACCCTCACAAGTGCAAAGAGCACTCCCAGTTCATTTGGTCTTCATTATGAGACAGAGCAGAAGTTGACTTTTCTTCACACTCTGGTTACAAAGTATTGTCCTTTTCATTCTTCATTCTTCATTTTTCATTCCTGTTGATGATTCATAAATATATATATATTTTTTTAAAGTGACTGCATTTTTCTTTCCTGGGAACACGACTTTGGAATTCAACCCAAACAATCTCTCTCTCCCCATCATTGATTAGTTGAGAGTGTGTCATTGGGTCATTTGTTCAAACACTCTTCAAATCACCAATGTCTACATGCTCCCTGTAGCCAACCTCACGATTGTCCTTTCAGGGAAAGTAACGGTTCAGGAGTGTGAAACTGTTTGAATGCCACATAGTTATTTTAGAAGAGGTTGTAGTGGAGGATTGGGGGCTGTGGAGCACACCCTCTCACCTACAATCAGCATTGGTTTATTGTCACCATGACAACAAGGTTTTCAAAACCAAGAAGTCTTGTTTGCCTTTATTAAATCAAACCAGGTTTGGTTATAAGACAGTGCTTAAAAGAATAGATCTTATTGGTTGTTTTGGAGAAGTACCACGAGGGCTTGGACTGAATGTGCAAACTTCTCCATGCACCAACAGAGAATTTGTATTCTTCGCTCTGCTGGCACGTGGATGCGGGGATGAAGCATGTGTTGCTTTTCTGTATGTGTCATGTAATGTATGTGTGTTGTGGGAAAGACTTTGCTCTTGTGTGGACACTTGTATACATCCACATACATAACCAAGTAACATCATCATCAACTCCCTGCATAGATCCTCTTTTTCTTCTTCTCTCCTTGACCTAGTGAAACATCCTATAATCTCCCTCCATCATTGCCATGCCGATGGTGTTGTCACTTCCAAGGGCTCTTCCTCATCTCCCTGACCTCCTGGGCAACCCTGAGGGTGACCTGGAGTTGAACCCGCAACCCTTTTCCCATTAGGATCAATACTGAGATCTGAGCGGCCCCGCCAATGTGCCTAAATCCTCCTGTGTCACCACTGGCATACTGATGTGTGTATGTTTGCTGGGAGGTGAGGGGAGGTGTTGAGGGGGAGAAAGAAAGAGTGAGAGAGAGGGAGAGAGCTTTGATAAACATAGAAGAGGTAGAGACCTCAGGCAGTACCTGGGTGGGAGGAATGGTGGATTAAGTGTGTGTACAGAGCATATGTATTCATGTATGTCTCCATCTTTGCAGCTGTGTGACTGTATATCAGCTCACGTGTGTGTGTGTGTGTGTGTGTGTGTGTGTGTGTTTTTACATAGCAGAGATGATTATTTTATAGGGAAAGAAATGACTGATGTTACGGTTTTAATCTTTTTCTTTGCAAGAATACACATTTATCATGTGATGCTCAGTAACAAATCTGAGTCATACCACATTTGGAAGGCATATATCAAAGCTTCATGTACAACCACATGCAAATACAGAAGGACACTGTTGAGGTGACTATGAATCGACTCCAATGCCTACAGATCCTTAAAAAAAATTCTGTGTTATTGTGGCTTGCACGTGTCGTGGATAACACTGTCAAGCTGGTTCACATGAGAGTGTGTGCTTGAGTCAGCAGGATCATTGACGATCAATGGATATGGTTCATGTGACATCTTATTAGACTGTTAAATGCAGTAAAGTGTGATTGGCGCCAGTTGACGACGCCAAGAATTGCTATTTAGTCCCGGTTCAAAGTCAAAGGACAACGACTTCATCATACTCGCCTCCATTCATTCATTTCTTCATTCTTTGGGTTTATTTTCTTTCTAAGCCTTCATTGTCACCTGTGTTCTCATGTTTTTTGCAATTGTAAATTAATATTTCTCTTTTCAATGCAGTACAATACAATGCAACTTTACAAATCCCCAAAGCAATTTGGTGTACAAAAAACAGGATGAAGACATGCACTGGTAAACATAAACAACAACAATAACACGCCAAAAAGAGTTGTTCAGTTGTGTTGAGCTAGAAGTACGAATGCTTTAAAAATACAAAAAACGAAATATATGGTCGTAATCAATATAAAAATGGATTGATAAATTAATTATGGAATTGTTCTCTTCAGCCGTGTGCATTTGAGTGTATTGCCATATTTTTCGCACAAACACACTGCATTGCTGTTACTATGTTATTCCCTCGTCATCTGTCACTTCTGTTCTGTTTTATTTCCTGGTAGTTGAGCGCCGGCATCATGAACACATCGCTGAAGGGCACCTTCAACGTGACGCTGGACAACCCTCTGGGCCCCCACCGCTCCACCCGTGTGGCCCCTGGCCCTTTGAGAGCCCACGAGACCATCAACGCTGTCGCACCCAACACCTTCATCGCCACCAGCACTTCTTAGCGCTTGTTGGAGTCAAACCTCAGAAGGGAAAGGTGAGTGTGGCTAAAAGATCAAGGTCTCAATGTCATCACATCTCAATTCATATTCTGGTAAAAGGGGAGTTTTCATGAATATTAATGCTAATATCCTTTTCTGTTGAATGTATATTAGATGATTAAGTTGAGCTCATTTTTGATATTAAATTGTAACTTTACTAAGCTTATTAATTAAATAAACAGAAATGTGGTGGTATGGATTTTGCAATTGTATATTATAGAGCATTGCACTTCAAAATAAAGCGTGAGGACGTTTTCTAAAGTGTCTGTTTTTAAATGAATAGTGATAATGACAATCATCACTGAACCATTATGTTGCTTATCTGAGTACCTTTCTGTTGGCAATATTTTCTACTCACTTTTTGAAAGCTTGCATAAAGATTCTATCCAATCTGTGTGTGTGTTTGTGTTTGTGTGTGTGTGTAAGCCGAAAAAAATTACAATTCCCTAGAGCAGTTGTTTTGTTAACAGTCGACTGTTTTTCAAGGGTTAGAAATTGCGCTCGCAGTTAATTTCACAGTGAATTTAGTAATTAGAGCAGCTACTAACTTGTGACTGTGTGACTTCAACCTAAAATTTATCGGCTCAAAATGCCGACTGATTAACTCATTTGCTCTGTTTTATTGTTTCAGGCAGCAGTTTGGAGGATGGTGACTGCTCTTTAATCAATATTGCAAAGTGAAATGCCTACAATGGATCCTGGCTCCACAACTGTTGGTTCCCAGGTTCTTTACTGTTGCTAATGACAACCTTGGCACACCCTCTGTATACACCACTTCATCATAATCAATAATGATTATGAATATGAACATTGCCTTAAGTCTTTTGAAAGTATGTTACTTTTAAAAAGGACATCTTGTCCATACAGCACTTTGTTTTTTAAAAACAGCAATAAGGGTTTGGCTATTTGAATTCTACTGCACTGTTTGGATTGGCTAATTACAGAAAATCTGGGGAAGTCAGACGATCAGGAATGCATGTCTTAAGCTTGATTTTGCGTCTTAACTTCCACAGGCCAAGATTTGTTGGAAATCATGTTTTATTTAATGACGATAAACCAGCGCATGACACCGTTCAAGAAAATGCTATTGGGATTCCTATAGATTCGTAGCCATACATTATTGCTTAACATGCATAAATCTTTAAAGCCATTCATTATGTAAATTTGTGCTGACCACCTGGGGAAACAGGTTTGAAAGTTCTATCGAAGACTCGTGACTTATGTTCCAGTATTGTTGTACACTGATTTGTTGCTCATTGATCGAATTAGCCTCACCTTCCCCAAACATCCACATGTACATGCTGCACAACATACAGCAATACACATCCAACAACATGCAGTAACACACATCCAAAACAAAAGAGGCAACCACATGATTGGTTGTAGGTCTATCCAATTGCGTCCGCCGTCCAGAGGCATTTTGGTCTGCGTCCACTAGTAAGACCTCTTTGAAATGTCCCAGACTAATAGGCGTTTGAGTATTAGTCTGGCTATACCAGGTTTCTACTGTTGTGGCATGATTTGGTGCTCTAGGCTTGGTTTTAACTAAGCATGCAGAGAGGCGGTCTGATGTATGACTGGCATGAAATATTAAGTGTTCAATTCTGCGATGCTTCCGAACAACTAAGAGTAGAGAGGCTGGAGAGTAGAGAAGAAGAAGTGCAAGGGAAATTGTGTTTAAAAGGTGGGAATACACTTTAAAGTTAGAAAAATAGTTAGAAACATGGAAGTATTGCTTAGAAATTACGAAACATAAACTCAACATAGTGGACTCGCATAGAACACATTTAACACAAGGTCCACCATCTGGAATCTGAAGGTTTACCACTGCCTGGTCAAGATGGATATTTTTTTTTTGTCAAGGACGATGATGTGTTGAAAAGTCAAGTATGCAATAGTTTTAAAGACCTGCAAGTGCAAAGCTATTGAAAAAATGTGGAAAAACAGATTTTTTGCTCTTGCATGTGGTTTCAGAGAGATGGATGGCTGTGACGATGTGTTCAATGTGTCAGGTAAACCACATTTCCTGGCCGTTACCACTGGAGGGTTGTAGATTTATCCTCTTTTTCTCTACTGATCATGAGCCATAAATCTGCTATTCATGGCTGTGAGCATGTCTGGCTTGAAGACAAAGACACAGAATGTGTTAAAGCATCAACAGAAGAGGCACCGATGACACTGTCATAGCCACCACTTCCTCTTGTCTTGCTGTGTTGAAAAACCTAAACGTTCAGACTAGCAGGTTCGGAGTACAATGTCTGTGATTGTTCCTGTGGGCCTTTTAGCTTAATGAGGTGTTTACCCCCTATCGTTATTCAGCCGGGAGCAGAGCAGAGGGAGACGGAGGAATGGGGTGGGGGGGGGACAGTTTAGAGGAAGGATCTTATGATATAGAGCAAAATGGAGTCAAAAAGAGCAAGAGGGGAAAAAGAGACCAGTGCAGTACGGAGAAAAAACAAGAGATTGTATATGGGCAGAGGACAGATCAGGGAGTTGAAGGAAACCAGAGGAGGAAAGAAAGGCAGAGGGGAAGGGGAAAGAGCCTGGTGTTATTTATGTCTCCCTTGGTACTCGTCTTTACCTTTTTTTCCCCCTGCGAGCTGTTTTACATCAGCGATCTAATTAAATCAAATAAATCACAGTGGGCGCGCGCGTACACACACACACACACACACACACACACACACACACACACACACACACACACACACGCACGCACGCACGCACATACAGCGGGGACAACAACCCCTCCTGATTCTAGGATTGTGAACATCTCCTCCCACCACCTCCTCCACCTGAGATTGAATAAATCTCGATTATGGTGCATTACACGGCACATCATTCATGTTGTTTATGGGTCTAAAATATGCAAACAGACCAGGGGCACAAAAGTGATCGATGCTCAAGTGGGACCCTTTTTCTGTTCTCCTCTCGTCTCTCAAACGGCACCGTCACTTACAGCTGTCTTGTGTGGGATGAAGACATATTGTGCCGTGTCCTTACACTGTCCCCTCATGATGGCTATTTATATTGTCTTTGTGCCCAGGCATCCAAAAGGCATTTTTATTACCTCATTTACTAAAGCGCTCTCTCTCTCTCTCTCTCTCTCTCTCTCTCTTCAGTTCAGCCATTATTAAATCTAATTAGCTCTGCCAAATCTTGAAGCCGTCCCTAAGAGATCTCTCGATAATTGTGAAATAGAGGTAAGCTGATCAGTGTTTTTATTGGTTACAGTGGGACTCTAATATGCAAAACACACACTCACATAAGTAGCAGCTGCTGAAGCTGCAGTTTGTCTCCAGGAGATCATTGTTTGGGTATATTTAGTCAAAATATGTTGTTTTGGAATTTTCTTTTCTTTTCTTTTGGCCAAATAAAGCATGAAATTAATACTCTATGATGATAATAGTTCTGTGAAGACACAACGTTGCAACTTTCATGGTATAATTCGAGTCCATGATTTTAATGGGTTTGTTACATTATTTTGCAAAAAGGGGGGGGGTCGTTACAGATTTCATACTTCTACATGTGATAAAATCTTGCATTGAATTTCCACTCTTCGTCTGGTTTCTGTTTTTTTTTCTTGTAAGTGAATACAATCCCTGCTTCAAAATAACAACAACAGGGGAATTTTAGAATACTGTTGCTACCTAGGTGATTGTAGAATTGTAATTGGTTTACATGCTATTATACTCAAAATATATATGGCCAGTGTCTGTAGATGTTTTTGAAGCTTTTCCCCCCACCATGACTGAGGCCAGGTCATTGTATTGAGTATCACTGTTAAAAGTGTAAGTCAATGTTAAAACTCACCCGAGGTCATAGTAGTTTTTATCAATCTTCTGCTGACCTTATAGATAATTTAATCAATTCATGTAAATTTAAAGTGCTATATTTAGCGCAATCATCTGAAGATGACATCAACACACTTTCAAATACAGCTGGGTGGAAAACAGATTAGCCGGTGTCTTTAATTAAAGGAGATGTACAGTAGTGCAGGAGAATCAATGGAGAGGTTAACAAGTGCTGACAAGGGCAGAGGAGACGGCACGACTTCATTTAGATACAGTGAGAAGGGGGAGACCGGTTTCTGTTCAGTGGCAACTCCTCCCCGCATGCATCCACCTTAAGGCCTGGAGCTGCTCTGGATAATTGTATTGGACAAGGGCATGATGGGGAGCTCATGTTTTGAGACTTGTCAGATTGCTGATGAATGCTTCAGCTGACATTTACCAAATGGTTACTCATCGCCTATGAGAATAAAGCTCTCAAATACATTACAGTGTGCAAGTGTTTTTTATAGGGATTACATTGAAAATATGGTTCGTTAAGATGCATGATGACTATGAGCATCGTAATGAAGCTGCCTCCTACTGACAGACCTATGGTCCATATCATTTTTTTGTCAAAGAAAAACTGAGAATGGTAAGTCATGTTGTCCTGGGTATGAGTAAGTCCAAGAGCATTTGATGCCCTCTGCGCTTGTGGAAGAAATCAAGGATCGGAGGTTTTTCAAAGGTATTAAAGGTCTTTATTGCAATTACAAAGTCCTGGGTCAGTGTGACAGATTAACTGTCTAATAACATGAACTGTATCTTGTTTTAAAAATACAGTTTTACTCTGAGTAGACACAATATAAGGCAACACTTCATGACTTTTCACATCATTAGTTCTGCTGTTAATGACATATTGGAGGAATGTGTTCCAGGGAATGTCGTGGCTGCATCATGTCTATAGATGCTTTCAGGCATGAACTGAAGTCAGCGAATGTTGCTCCAGACATTTCCCGGAACTTTTCCTGCCATTCAACATTTCAGTAGAACTGCACAGAACAACTAGAACCTTAGATGCCCAGTGTACAGTGTCATTGAGCTGTTGTAGGAAGAAGAGCCTTGTACAAGACACGTCTCAGGGAGTGGAGATGGTTAATTCATTAATTTTACTGCGCCCACCTTTAAAACTAATGGAAATCAAACCAGTGAATATTAAACAGTAGGCTAGATTTTATAATGAAGGCTGTATTAAAAGCCATTTGTTCAGATGAAGTGCCCTTTCTGACTATTCAAGATGTGTAATCTTTATTTTGAGTCTAAAGCATAGCCTTTATCATGATTATATAATTTTTTATAGTTATATTTTTCATCTTTCCTGTGTGTTATTCCTTTTTGCAGCAGATATATCCAAACTATATCACATTTTGTAACTGTAGTTGCATTGTGGTACAGCACTTTTCTTAACAAGGTGTTGAACAAAGATGCATATTAAAATTCACACAGGCAACAGCTTTTTGCTCGATATTTATTCATATTAATCATCTGAGATATAAAACTTTACAGTTCATGTTAAGGTTGATATTTTCTGTGTCAATATGTAATAATATTTTTTTTGTCCTAGTCGTGGTCACACTTTCGGAGGGACCCAAGTCATAGTCACTCATTGTTCAAAACAGCTTTCTGATAAATAAATAAATAAATAAATTAATAAATAAATTGATTAATTAATTCCACCCCAATTTTCATCGTTTCCTAAAATAAGTGAAACAGCGCCCCCTCCAGGTTGTGAGGACGTGGGTGTTATCGGTGTGACCCGGTGCGGCACCCGTACTGAGGTCCACCCAGAAGAAGACAGCGCAGGTGCGTGTGGGTGTGGCCTCCTCTGATGACGTGTCGAACAGTCACGCGCTCGTCTTTCAACTGGCAGGAGAAAGTTAAAAAACGATTTATTTAAAATGAAACGACCGACGAAGAGTCGACTTGTTTGGTTGCCACCCTCCAAAAAAAAAAAAATAATACTAAGGAAAAAGAACAAGAAGAGTCGACTTGTTTGGTTGCCATCGTGTTTTGTTGTTGACATTAGCGGTGACGAGGAGGAGGAGGAGGAGGATCACCGCAGCAGGTGGACACGATGCATGTGGAGCACGTCGTCTTCTCCAGATCGTCCATAGACACCGTGAGTCCTCCATCGAACCACACCACACGCTGTTGTCTTGTGGTTGCTGCTGTTCACACGTGCATGTTGTTGGATGGTCACAGTCTCCTGTTGACTGATGCCTGCTGTTGCATGACAAGTTCTGTGGGCTTATGGTTTTGCTCCGTGAATAACTTCAGGCTTTGCAGACTTTGCTTTTGTAAACAAACTTATTATTTACAAGCAGTCATATATTTTTTCTCTTTTATTTTTTATGTTTACTGTGAACACACTTTAAGCAGACCCAGGTGTTACTGATAACACTAACGATTAATTCATTTCATTGTTTACACCTGTGCAGTTTCTTTTTGACTGTGCACTCTTTGGTCGATTCATTAGGAACACCTGTGAAACATAAGCCATTAATTCCACATCTTATAAAGATAAAAACGTTGATGGATATTATCACAGAGAGATTGTTTTGACTGTTCATTTTTGAGGTCGCAGTTTTCCTTGGTGTTTGGCCCGAACACATTATGTTTCCAATTGTTATCTGAGAGAAATGTATTAGAAACATTTTTGTGTTTCTAATATAGTTGTGGTTGTGTAGAAAACGCCTCACCAGCCTGCTAGCTGGTTGAGGAACATGGCCCAATGCAAGTTTAACGACAAATGACTTTACAAACAAACATATTTTCCCTTTTTGTATATTTTTATATTTTTCCTTTTGCAGGTTTAGTCTTAAATCTAATTTCTAAGTAGTATTAAAACTGTCTCAAATTGAACCTGTTTATAGCTGGAGACACCCTGGTCTTGTGTCACATTAGATTTTACAGGAGTATCTTAGAAACTGACCATGCAGCGGGAACCTCAGTCTGAAACTTTATTGATTGAACATTATGTGGTGTGTCACATTACACCTCAATGAAATACTACTACACACGCCAGTTGTTTTTCCCCCCTATGTGCGCGAGTGTTGGAGCATGTGTTATTGTGACATATTGAAACTATCCCTAAGCTCTGTTCGCTCCAGTGCCGCACCTCGGGGCCACTCATCTGTCTTTACTGGTGGGCACAGCTACAGTGATCCTGATTGGCAGTCATTACCGAACCCCAGAGGGAGGACACGCCTCATTGGTCTGAAGCAGATTTGAGGGCGGGTTGAAATGAAGGATAAAGAAGTTTGTGTGTGGATTTAATTGATGAGACCAAGGTGTGCCCTGGTTACTGTGCCACTTGTGCGTGATTCATGGACACACGCAGGGGGAGGTATGAAGAAATGACACGTGTTCCTATAGACGCACACAGTCACAGTCTGCATTCAGATGCTGAATCAATTCTGTGTGTGTGTGTGTGTGTGTGTGTGTGTGTGTGTGTGTGTGTGTGTGTGTGTGTGTGTGTGTGTGTGTGTGTGTGTGTGTGTGTGTGTGTGTGTGTGTGTGTGTGTGTGTGTGTGTGTGTGTGTGTGTGTGTGTGTGTGTGTGTGTGTTCGTCTTCATGGCTTTTTAAGCAGCAAGGCACTTTAAATGGAAATGTACTTGACATTTAGGAGGAGATGTAATCAGCGCCCATTAGAAAGCAACTGATTTCCTCTTCAGAGCTTGCTCACCACCCTCTCTCTCCCACTGCTCCTCATTTCCATCATACCACAGTATATCAATTTCTTTCACACTTTTGATTTATTTCTATTTCTTCCACATTCTGCTACTTGGTGTTCTTTCTCCGTTTGAATCTAATTTACCTGTGTTCACTCTTCTTCTCCCCCATCCTCCTCCTCTTTCTCCTCCGTCCTTCCCCATCTGACCATTGTAGTTCAAGAATAGATGTCTGATTTCATTTCCACATTTTGCTGCGTTCATCTCCTTGTCATTATCAAGGCTCATTTTCAAACACATAGCTTGTATAATGGCAAATCATGCAAAGCAGTGAATCATTGTAGATATGTTCTGTTTGAAGGTGTGAGTCTGAGATAGCACATTAACAAACTAATCTACATGATTATGAAAACTGAACTCAGAACAATACTGTAAAATATAATTTATTAAAAGTTTCTTATGACTAAATTAGTACTCATCGCCAAAATAAAATATTCAATTCCATGTTATTTTGTAGAATTTATCATAAACAAAGCAGTTTACTCAACCATTTTATATGCACCCAGTTTCACTCCCTTTACAACGTCTCTGTCATTACTATTCATTGTTTCTGTGTACAGTTACTTCAGAATGACTCAGTCTGTAATGATCTGGCTGATGGCAAATATTCAGGTAATTTACAGTGAAACTAATGCAACTCATGCATAATTTCATCATTGATTAATCAGATTAAAAAAAAATCATCGGGTCTGTAAAATGTAGTGATAAATACCCATCACAATGCATTATCAGTTTCTTTCAGATATTTAATTCTCAATGATATAAAATAGGTTTAACACAACTAATTCATAATATATAATATATCATTTGATTTTCGTACGTGTTCTTTATCTTGTTCTAATCTTTTTCCTCTTCTGTTTCTCTCTCTCTGGTCACCTGCTGCGCATCATGATCAGGGATCTGTTTTTCTTCAGCCCTCCTCTTTCTTCATCAGGAGATTGTTGTTATAGAATAGAGGTCTGATTTAATTTGCACAGTCTTATATGTTTATTCCAATGTCATTATCGAAGCATCTTCTCAAACAATTTATATGAGTGTTTTGACAAAGCCCAACAAAAGCAGTATCCTGATTAGCCTACCATGATTAAGGATAGCTTTGAATATCCTGAAAAACTTTTTACTGATTGATTGTCGTCAGAGTAGAGTCAAACCACTTTATCTTCTCCTGCTGTGCACTCGTCGCTGATGCAAACACATACATTTTTTACGAAGGTCTGGGAAAAGTCAAACGTCTCATTTCTGAACATGGCTGTGTGCATGTGTGTTTTGAAGTGTAGTGTACTAGGATTCCCTTTTCAACATGACCTTCATCTGCCATATAGATAAAAAGCTTTTTTCCGACTCTTTCAAGTTAGGTGACAGATGGAGTTCTTCAGTGATAAACCAAGTTCATTTCAGTTCACACAGAGTCAAAACAACAAACAGCATTTACACTATCCTCTGAGGGATGCTCTGAAGAGTGTTTGAATAATAGAAATGATGAAAATAGGTGGAAGAACAAATCACATTAATTAATGATAAACAGTGGAGAGGTGAGTGTGTGTCACGGTAGTGTGGATGCCTCAGTGAGAATACATTGTTTGATTTCACATCATGGATGAGAGAGCGTTGTGGAAAGGAATACAGAATATGAGTTGGAGTTGGAGGAATCTGTGAGGGCAGATACACAAAGGTAAAGGACAATAAAAAACATCAAATATTTCAAAGATGATAACCTGAAGCTGAAAAGGAGGAAAGGCAGTTCTTTAACCTCTGTAAGACTGAGCCAGGGATAACACTGTTCAAAAGGAAACAATTCCGCAAAAAAAGCTTGTATATTTTTATTTCTATTTGTTGACATACCTGCAAAAGGTTCATCTGATTTCCATCCTGTCGTGAAAAGTGACTTAACTGTTATCTTCTTAAGCTTGAGGGAGTTTGCCAGATAAAAATGATTCTGTGGAAACAAAGTAACATGTACAAGAAAGTAATCAATTTTTCTTTTTTTGAAAGCTTGAAGATACCAAACGGATTGAATGTCAAGTGTATATCATTATTTTACGTCCGAGCAATGTGAAAGATGTGATGTTCTCTTCATCCTCTGATTATTTGATGATGTATTCGCTAATCAAAATCTTTTTACTGTACTTGGAATTCATCAGTGAATGTTTGTATGTGCTTGTGTAATCATGTGAGATTGATTTGAGTATTATCCATAAATAAACACTGTTTGTTTGTGACCATAGTTATAAAGCCAGAAGTACTGACATGAACTGCTACATAATTTACATCAGGGCCACAACAATTCACTTTATAAACCCTGATTTTTGGCAGGTGATGTCAAAAAAGGTTTCTCTCTCACTCACTTTGTATAGAAATTGATGTCCCCCCACACAGTATTTTATGGCTGCTTTTGTGATAGAGTTGAGATGATTGCTGGTTTCATCGTTTTGGGTTTCATCTTAAACAAACAAATAAATTAATTAATGAAATTACTAGAACTTCATTATAATTGAGTCATAAAAAGTGACAAACTTTCATGCAGATTGTATTCAATTGTACATTTTTCAGATATTACTTGGTTTTTGGTGCTTGGTCAGGACTTTCATTGGTGCGCCTAACTTATTCATCTAGGTGCACCGGCACATTATTCTAGGTGCACCCCAAATTCTTCACCACGCCTTTGGCACCACAATTATACACCTACAGTATCATAGCTGTTCTTGACAGTTCTCATATAAATTGGTAATTTCTTGACATATGTACATGTGTTGACCACCCCTGATCCAATAGAATACAAACCTACACTGTAGTTCAATAGACACAATGTGCTTCTTGTTGACTTAAACTACACTATCTCAAAACTAAAACATGACAAAAAGTTTGCTTATGGTTCAAATGTGTGTACTTGTAATAAGTTGATTTATCAGAATAACAACAGTTGAAAAACACAAATTAGGGAGATGATGCATAAAAATTGAAATGACAAGAAAAACAAACAACAGATGTCAATTAAAATGTTGGCAGGACTTGCAATCATACGTGTCTGCCGAGGCAAACACAGAAGCAGTGTTGGTGGAATAATGGAAAATACGTTTTAATTAAAAGGCAGTTTTGATTCAGCGTTATTGTATGAAAATATCAACCTCAATTAGAACTACAATCATTTGGTTGATACATTTATTTAACTAACAAGACAAGGAATTGATTGAGCATTGACAGCACATACATCATCCCCAGGATAAATAATCAGGGGCTGCGTGTGGTGCGTGCGTGTGTACAAACTGTACACACCGTGAGATTGTGCTTTCAAGGAGCAGTGTTTGTACTTCTGTACATCCTGCATGTACTATGGGGGTGTTTTATAGTGTCAGCAAAAGTACAGACACATGTTTAGGCTGACAGCATAAGATGCTCCCTCACTGAAAATGGAAACACACTTTCATGTCTTAGCCCCACTAAGCAGCAAGTTTCTTTATTGAGATTTTAGCTGAGACAAGTCAATATTGCATTAGACGTGATTAGCAAAACAGTGTAAAGCACTAGTGACATGTTAAGCTCTATATTTACCAAATTGAACCCTGGAACATGCTGCACATGAAGCAGAGAGGTGGTTTGAGCATTTTCACTGCAGATTTTTTCATGTTAAGCGTTATAACTGTATAACTGAATCGAAGCCGACTATATATGCTACAAACTTTTCACAACCACTTTTCGAGCATACTGTTTGTGGTAACTGATCACACTTGCATTTGGGGTGTGATGCAGTGGAAGGGAGTTGTACATGAGTAGTTTTGAGCCTGTCCGCTCGATTGTTGGGAACTCGCATGTGACCAAAAGCACTCAAAAGTGATAATGACATCCAGCTTGCAGTAAAAAACGAACTGCAGTAATGGTCTTGAAAACAATCAATGTTGGTGTGGAGAGACTCTTTTTCCACATAAGTAGATAAACCCTTTATTTTGGAAGCACATCAGCGCCCCAGATCTGTCCCATTCTAATTAATGAAACATCCCTATTTGTTGGTGCTGTGCTGAAAAATAGTAACAGAAAAGTGAAAACGTAGCAACAGCAACAACAGGACCGATGTAATCTCAGTTTGTGTTTGTAGAGTTTTCTCTGGCAGGAAAGTGCGGGCAGGGCACTGGGGAGGGCTTCGTTGCAGCACTTCATTAAAAGGCACTGCATGGATTTTGTTTCTATGACAACCAAATCTATACTACATACTACCGATGCCAATGTATGATATACTAGCATCGCCTTTTTGCTTTTTATTACTATTTTTTTTACATTTTTTTTTTTCACCATCAGCACCAACCAGCGGATGCTTGGCCTCATACTTTGTAAGGACAAGCTTGTCGTTCCTGAATCTGACAGCCATAGGGCAAGAGTTGTTTTGTTGACTACACAGCTAAGAAAAAGTTTACAATGTTTTCAGTGATAAAAGCACAAAACTCACCAGCAACATTCAGCACCAGGCCGATCTGCTCCCTCAAATGTGTCTTTGTGTGTCTTTGTTGTGATAGTTTATATTTGACATAGCTCAGGGTAGAGAGATACAGTCAGAAGAATATTCCCCTCCCTTTCCTTGGTTACAAGGGTGATGAATATCTCCCGATCTAATTGGTTGCCCCGAAAAAAGCATCCAAAGTGACCACACCAGTGGCTTTCTAAAAAGTTCAGAGATATTCAACCAGAAGCTCTTGGAGGTGCTTTTCACCATAAGGGTTGAATGTCATTAGTTGGGAATTGTTTGATTTTTATAAATCGTAATTCTGCTTATCGATTACTGGTTTCAATTCCAAATGGGCAAAAAAGAAAATTTTAAATAATTGAATATCTTTAAAAAAATATGACTAGCATTTACTAGATACACAAAGCATAATGAACAGTCATGTGCATTAAAAATATTTTGAATGATAGATAATGATCCATCTAACACTAAGATGTACACACACAGAGGGACATGTGGTAGTAATTGGCGTGTGCGTGCGTGTGCGCGCGTGCGTGCGTGTGTGTGGCACTGACTAAAAGGCAGAGAGCCGTAGACAATTAACTCTATTGAGTGAGGCAATATTAAACCCAGCTGCTTGTGTGAACTGTAATTTGTAGTGATACAAGTAGTGAAGTGAAGCACTCGGACAAAGATGGAAGGGTGGACAGCTGCAGAGAGGAATTTAGTTTCAGGAGCACGATACATTTAACAAAGATAGATGTTTCAAAAGCTCGAGCCTTAATAAGACCGAAATACCTCTGCATTCTTTCCTAACGTCCTCTCTTTTTCTTCTCCCTCTTTATTTTTCCTTTCACTTTCTCCCTCTTTCCCTTAATTCTCTTGAGGCCCATCTTTCACACTGTAATGATGTTATATATGCATATATATAATCGTATTCATACAAATGGAGACTGTTTTAAACATCAGATAAAATAGTAGACGAAGCTCTACGCCTTACTTTTCCCTTCTCTATTGACAAATCAGTTAACAATAACAATACAGCTCGACAGTTCGTCTCTGATACTATATGACGTATAGGTGTAATATCAGTGGTCAGCTGAGTTATCTCAAACTTAAGTGTATACATGCATACAGTCATGCCACAATAATGGTTCACTGCACCAAACCAATGTTGTTTTTATTTAGGGTTCTACTACAAGTACTGATAGTTGTCTGAGACGCATTCATTGAGCGAAATAAAAGATCTGATGGCGCTTTGTCTAAAATGCGGTCTGTAATCAGTAATTATGTCATTGTTCAAAGCACAACAGCACTCCCCTAAACACATGCGACATGTGAGTAGCATTCGCTGATGTATGGGTTGTGATTATAGAGAAGAACAATGTAATTTTCTTCATTAGAAGGGGCAGTTTTGTCGCTCTGCAAGGTTTTTCATTCCTAAAAGCCCATGCATCAGAAGATGGAGGGAGATAATGTGATAGGAGGGGGTGGTGGTGGTGGTGGTGGTGTAAAGAGCTTTTACCAGAAGCCTGAGAAACAGAATGGAAGAACTATCAAAGTGCAGAGAAACCAACTCATTTGTCAGGTGATTTGTGAAGATTTCTGAGTAAAACAGATCAAAGAAAGAATCAGAAAAACAAAGATCTGCTTTCCTTGAGCTGCTCGTTACTTTATTACAGTTAGTAGAGCTGATTAATCAACATAATGCATTTAACCAATTAGGCTAGAGTTGATCTGGTTGCAGAGCTAATTCAATAGGGATCATTGGTGATTTATGGGGACCAGTTTATTGTTGTGCCGGGTTGGAATATCCGATGCCCCAACGGGAAATGGCTAAGGCGCTTTGAGGAGACCTCAGGAAACATCTAAACTGACACGTCTCAAGAGAACACAACACCATTAATATATGACAAAATCTTTTTTAACTTGAAACAAACTTTTACAGTTTATAGTTTTCTTTTATTGGTTTCTTAACCCAGACTCTCATTGGTCACATTCAGAGCACGTTTATTGAAAGACAAACATTTTCTAAAGAAAGAAAAAAACACGGTGGTGTAGTGGTTAGCACTTTCGCCTCACAGCAAGAAGGTTCTGGGTTCGAATCCCGGTTCAAACCAACCAGGGCCTTTCTGTATGGAGTTTGCATGTTATCCCCGTGTATGCATGGGTTCTCTCCGGGTTCTCCAGCTTCCTCCCACAGTCCAAAGACATGCAGAATGGGGATGGTCAATTGAGACTCTCAACTGACCGTAGGTGTGAATGTGAGAGTGAATGGTTGTCCGTCTCTGTATGTGGCCCTGTGATAGGCTGGCGATCTGTCCAGAGTGTACCCCGCCTCTCGCCCAATGTTAGCTGGGATTGGTCATTAATCCCAGATTTTTTAATTGTTCAGGTCTCTTGTACAATAGCTGAAGGAAACCTATGACAATCAAGGTCGCTCAGAGGACACAACTTATTAAGTCTCTTCACCAAGATGTGAGTGAAAGACTGAACTAAGTATTTAACAATAAAATAGAAATGGTCAGTGACATTAAACCTGTTCAAAAAAGTGAAAAATCACTATTTTCTTTTTTTGCCAGTCTACTTTGCTTCACTCTCTTATTTAATTGAATTCATCCTCTTCCTTCACAAGCAGACTTCACTTGCCTTTCTTTCTCCTCACAGCAGTGTTAATTTTGTCTGCTATTTCTCACACTAAAACGCGAAGTCAAAGCAAAGACGCAAATACAATAATGTGAAAATCTTGTCATTTGCTTCACTAGCATGAGTTGAAATGTTTGTACTTGAGGAGAATATTCCTCCGTATCGTTGAGATTCGATCGCAACGTCATTGAAGTCCACATCAGAAAGAGAACGGGCAAATATTCACTGCATTTGTTTACTCGTGCGAGTAAACACAAAAGATCCTGCAGCCAAACCTGAGTGAGTAACAAGATATACGAAAAAACACTAAGTCCGGAGATACAGTTAACCTCACCAAAGTCAGGACACTGTCTTAGTCAAAGAAATACACGAATATGGTCAGGTTGACAAGAATGAACATATTAATCAAACTTCAGCAAACTGCTCTCTAACAATATTTCATCCTCACTGTGCTGGCGACCAATGCAGTCCTGACAGTTTATTTTACGTTACCTTTTAGTCTTGTTTCGTCAGTGATATTGCATGCTGATATAGTCACAGCGTTGGACAATGTTGGTGACTTCCTATGACTCATCATCATCATGGGAAAGAAAGGTTGAGGGCAAACGTGTAAAGTCATATTTTTCGTTTACAAAATTAACACCACTCTACACTCTATTGCCTCTGTTTCTACTCATCCTTTGCCTCTCTAATGTGCCCCTTCCACTCCAACACACACTCATACACACGCATATATGCACTCACACTAACACACACACAGACCATTCTGTTCCGCCAGCTTGTCGGAGTGTGACTGATTGATTACTACCCAGAAGGCTTGGCTTTGTTGATGTCAGAAACAGGACAGGTACCCCAGACCACAGGGGGCACAGAGAAGATTGATGTCTCTCTTTTTCACACCCCTCTTTTCTTCCTCCCACTTACTCCCTCCATCTGTATTGTGAGTCACTCTCATTTCCACCCGCGCACACTCATTGACCCCCACTGATCATTGTAAGGTCTAAAACATTTTTTTTTTACCAGTTGTAAATTCAGCTGTCAGTTGTAAATTGTAGTCACTCATAGACTCATGTTTCCTAGTTGGAAGCCGGTTGCTTGTGGAAATCACAGGCAGGCATGTAAATTATGTTGATACTTGTCCAATTATGAATGTAGCCTAATTTTAACATTGTAATATGCAGTAGAACGGCTGAGTCCGTACAGTAGAAAGCTCTTCAACAAAACATCACACCGAAGCAGCCTCCGTTGTTTTTTTTGTTGTCTTAACACTGTATAGAAGGTCTGGCTGGTCTCATGCTTTTTAATCTCAGCTTGAAACTGTACTGACTTGCACATGTCATCTGCTCTTTGACCCTTTAATTTTTTCCTGTTATTTGGTAAATTAAAGGTTTAGCCTAAGTTAAAAAAGGCAGTTTGTCATGGCGGGTGTAAGGAACCCTGCAAACCGTGGTCTTCTAAATGTCCACCATCCTGTGGCAGAAGTGAGGTTTCAAGAGGCACCGTCTTCTTGTCTGTGTGCTTCTCTAGCTACCTCCCTCTTTCTCATCTTCACTCCCTCCCCCACTCTCTGGTTTAGCTCTGCAGGAGGCATTAATGATCTGATGTGGGATCTGCCCTCTACTACCCCAACCAGCTGTAACATAGCATTTGCAATAATAATAGCTGATGTTGGACCACCAGTTGTTTACTCCCAGCCAGGTGTTCCTGGGCACCTGGAAATTTAATGACCTGACCAGGGAAGTGACCCTTTGACACTCTGAACAGTTATCTCTTTCACCTATACCTCTAACACCACCTTCTGTAAAGACACACAAACACACTCGGAAATGGCTGAGAAAGGTGGTGTTGGCTTTAGCTGAAGGTTGGTAAATGTGATAAATGAAATATGGATTCCTAACATTACTTGTCCCTGTAGGAACTGCAGACGAAGATATTTTGTTTTGGTGTTTCATATGGTTACTTGTGCTGCTATAATTACCATTACAGTTGCTAAAATATAATCATTAATGCTGATACCAGCATTACTGCTACTATTGCAAGTTTTCACCAACTAGTTTATTCTATTACAATTACACCTGTAATTATTACAAACCTTTTGCTTTGGATCTGACAATACTATTTCATATGACTGTTTTCACTGCCTTTGATCAAGGGTACAGTTACTTGTCACACACTATATATGTCACACACTATACTGTCAAGTCGCCACCTACTGAGTTTTTCTGCATGTCACTGCAGTGCTGAATATGTGAAGTAAAGTATCCAGACTATGTTAGCATGATGAAGTAGCTTGTGGAAGTCCTGCTGAGAAGTACTTCACACGTTGTGTAACTTTTCGGTTTGAATACATTTGTAGTTTGTAAAGTGCAGAAGTGTGAGAGGTCAAGGAGAATTTATTCTTATTTCTAAAAAACATTTTGAATAAAATGTATTAGTCTAGCTCTCGGTTCCTTAGATTTTTCTTTTCTCTTTCTTCCACTATTTATGCTTTTTTGGAAAAAATATATTTTGACCAGTGTCCAGGTTCCTCTTGCACATTGAGCTATTCAGAAAACAAATGGACATTAGCTTCAAATTGCCTACTTCATCATGGCCAGTGATTCTGCAGGGAGTGTCTGTACCTCAAACCCCCTGTAGAGGTAAGCTTTGTGTAGAGTAAATCCCCAGACCTGTCTCCCTCAGATAGATAACACTGCACATGATCTCTCTCTCTCTCTCCCTCTCTCTCTCTGTTGCCTAGACACCCACATGGGTTCATGTCTTCCTATGGCTTTGGACTACATGCTGCGCTTTTATCCGTATTCCTTAACAACCTTGAAGATTCCCCTTCATATAGTGAGGTTAGTTAGATGTCATGATTTAAACTTCATCCGACTGATTGTAGATACATGTTTTGGCCTAAAGGTCCATCGCAAAAGGGCATGATAGTACTTTATAGGAATGTACAGTATATCATTGTAGGATTTGCTATGAAAACATAGACCAAAGATGGACAACATATATTCACTTCTTCCCATAAAGAAGCTAAAATATCTTGGATACAAGTGCCGCCATCTTGTGCTTTTAATGTCATTTGGAGCCAGAGTGTGTGCAGGAGTGATCTTCGTGTGGCGCTGCGGTAGCGAAGTCCATACGATACACAAGCCATCACACAGATGGAGCGGGACAAAGCAATTTTGTTTCAAAGGGTTGCTGAAGAAATCTGACACTATATTGTTCTGTATGAATCATGAAGCATCTCCATTAAAAAAGAACAAAAATTATAAAAAGTGTGCTTAAAGATGTTTTGTTTTCATGAACTCAGGATTCTTGCACATTTTGGGTAATATCTTCATGGTTGAATGCACTTGTGAAATGGTTATTTTAAATTCTATGTCAAACCATAAATGTGAATAGGATCGATTACACCCGTGAACGTATTGTGAGCAAGTTGGCAAATATCATCCAAGAAAATGTGAGGCAACAGGGGGAGAGGCCTGCTGCATCAGTCCCAAAGGGAGTCTTACTGTTTATCATTGTTAAGTCCTGTTATACAGTACAGTGACAATTAATGTTTGAGTAAATCAAACATTTAGTCACTCTCAAGAGGACTAAAGATTAGCAGAGTGTATACTCAGAATGGTGCTAAACATTTTCAAATTACAAAATAAAAGGCAAGATTTTCCCTCTTTTACTTATTGAAGTGGCAGTTCTTACTGTTCCTAGTGATAATATGCAGTTTTCACACTTGAATCGGCGTTTAAAAGTCTTCAAAGTAAACAGATCTTACTTTTAGAATGATGTAAGCAATGAAAAGCCTCGAACAACCATATGTGAATGACCGGAGGGATAAGACGCATAAATAGACTCAAGGTGTCATCCCAGAGGGCTGATGAAGGAGTATGCAAAAACTCTTGCTTGGAAAACAACATATTGCTTCATGTTTTAATTGGAGCAAGGTAATGGTCCGTGAAGACTTGTGTATTAGTCACTAAGACAAGCTGTTCTGATTAAAAAATGTTTTTGGTGTGTGTGTTTGTGTGTGTGTCTTCGCATAAAAAGTTTGGGTTTCTGTGTCTCTTTGGCCATGTGCCTATTTTGCGTCAAGCCTCCCTAGGGGAACACTATTAGGCTGTTCTCTTCTAACACCAAACTTTTTATTAGCTCAGATTTCTTACACACTCAGTGAGAGAAATGGTTCACTTGTACACAGTCTGTGTACCCACATAATTACATCATTGCTTTGGTAAAGCAACACAACAATAATTATACCATATGGACCACATGATCTATAATTTGAGTTTAGATAAGAGGAGAGAGTATAAGAAAAAGTTGCATATGATGTAAAGGTAATCTGGGGACAGAGAATGAAGAGCCTGTTCTCCAACTCGTACGACTGTCGTTTTTGAAACGGCGTATTACGATGTATATGGTTGTGTTAAGGACCGCATACCTCTAGCGGTAGTTATGTTCATAGCCGATATTGGCATTCGACCTGGTAAGTCCGTGAAGTTCCTGTATTTATATGGATTTCCTTATGTTCTGTGTAGTAATGGTTCTGATTCACCCTTACCATCGCCCTTACCTTTATAAGCTCATCAACCATGCAACGGTAAAGCCAACAATGCTTTGAGGCGAAAAAAGTATTTGTTGTGTTCCTCCTGTCACCGGTAGAGGCGCTATTTTAGGAAATGGTCGATATGGTCGTTTTTACCACATACGACATAGTTCGTCGTATGAGTTGGAGGTATAATGTTTACCATGTTCACCACATTAGTGTAAGCAAGCATCAGAATGCTCTTCTGAAATGTGTCTTGCATCCCAAAACGTTAACTGTTTTTGCATAAATGACAACAAAAACAAAAAACCTAACCAAACACGTGTGGCTGTCGTGCAATCGATATCATCACTTCTTTGTACATTTAGTGCTCAGTCCCCTCAGGGACACGGAGTCCTACTTAGAAGTCAAATTTCAATGTGAAAGCTTCATCCTCTGGGCATTTGGCATTTCTTTACAAAATGTAACCTTATCCGTTATCCATCAGTTGTCAAAATATTCATGAATGATTAAAGTGATGGATTAGTTGTCCGGCACATATTACCAGTAGTTTGGTTAACAAATGTAGTTTGGTCAGGATAATTCTATGGTTTTTGATGATGACAATTTTCATTATTGTAGAGACGATAATGTAGTTAATATTGATAACAGGATAAAGCCCATGTGGATGTTGGTGATCAGGAATTACTTCATATTTGCATTAATTTCACAGCTTTGCATGTTAAAAGGTCTAACTTCAAGGCAGTGAGCGTTGCTGTATTAAGAAGGAAAAAGAAGATTAAAGAAAAATACATCAGAAAATGAGTTGGATGGAGAGAAAAAGCAGCTTAGTTGTTTCTATTTTGAAGGTGGCATTTGAAAACAACATGAGTCAAGCGAGTGTGGAGGAAAAAAAAAGTTGTGAGGAAAGAAGAGCCACAAAGTGATAAAACCAGCGACAGAAAAGACAGGGAGCAGACTTTAGAAAGGTCTAGGGTTTGCATTTAATCCTCCTGCTGTTTGTGTCTGCAGCTCTCAGCGGAGCTCTAAAGCTTCCAAGACGTCTTTATTACAGCGTATCCCCACACCACATTTAACCTGCCCAGCATATCCCCTTCACCCTCTCCGCCGCTCTGCAGCTTTTTTGTGGATTTTTTGGTCATTTTGATTCCTTTTTTCTTGTCTTCACCTGCAGCTGTCTTCATCATGTTTTTCTAAGGTCTTTTCATTCTAACAATAGATCAGAATAGGTGGTGTAACGGGCCAACTTACTTTGATCTATTCAATGCAAGCGAGGCATTTATGCTACTTAACACCCCCCTCAACAGTCATCCCTCTGTCTTCATGTGCTTGGTAAGAGCCAAGCCTGGAAAACACCTTCTGTTATCCCTGTGTGTGTGTGTGTGTGTGTGTGTGTGTGTGTGTGTGTGTGTGTGTGTGTGTGTGTGTGTGTGTGTGTGTGTGTGTGTGTGTGTGTGTGTGTGTGTGTGTGTGTGTGTGTGTGTGTGTGTGTGTGTGTGTGTGTGTGTGTGTGTGTGTGTGTGGTATTCATTTCTTTCCTTCGTTAGCAGCGTATTGTCTATGTATTTTCCCTGCACATGTGTAAGTGTGTTTTTATATATTTATGTGGCTGAGTGGTTGTGTAGATCATGTGGTGTTTATGTTGTGCTCGGTGTGTGTTGTGGCTCATGGTAAACTTGTGTGTGCGCTGCAGAGCAATCTCTTTATTTGGAGGTGAATAAAGCTGATAAAGGAGTTCTATTTGTCCTCGGTGGTTAATGTCAGCCAAAGGTCTCTTTAAATTTAGATCGGCAGTTTTTAAGGTGGAATGAGGATTACTAATATAATTACTAATATAATATGGAGCGGGCCCTTGTGTGCTCCATAAAGGGCAAGGACGGGACTCCTATTCAGCTGAATTGATCCCAGGTCAGCACAAGTTTGTCCTTGTCTTTGGTGAGTCATAAATGGGATTGTCAAACATCTTTAACAAAAATGTACTGAATTCTAAACATGTGATTTGGTCATATGTTGCAAGAAATTCTAATCAGGTTGAAGCACTCACTTCTATGATAAGCAGACTTTTTTTCCCCTTCCATTTCATTTCTTTAAATCCACATCTCAATTCTGATGATGTGTGATAGAAAAAGCTTTTCATTGAATGTGTTGTGTGGATGGGACAATGTGATTTGTAGGGAAATGCTCTTTAGGGGGTTGTAAAAACGAACAGTGCTACATACTGTAAATGCAGGTAATTTACCATTCCATTTACTCAGACGACTTTCTGTGTCAATAATCAGTCAACGTTTAGTAGACATTAAATAAGTTGGACTTAACAGAAGGGCTGTGCATTATGATGATAGCACTTTTTTGTCTGTACAATGAATCATTACTGAACAAGAGGAGAAAACTCATGTTTAAATAGTTATAAAATGTATCTATACATATAACAGAATTTATGTTTAAATCTTCTTTAGAAGAAGCTTTAAATCATGAGATAGATTAAAAAGATATATATATCTATATCTATATCTATCTATATCTATATCTATCTATATATATATATATATATATATATATATATATATAAAGCTTAATTATCCAAGTTAAATAAAGTAAATGTTTCTAATATGAGGATTTTCCAAACTGACTTAACTTCACTTTTTGGTGATCTCTATATCAGAAAAGGTTGTGCCACGCAGACACACACCAACAAACACATATGTGCACATACTAAGCAATATGAACATGCACACACACACACACACACACACACACACACACACACACACACACACACACACACACACACTGTCACACACACAAACCAACCTTTATGTAACCCTTAGATTGTGTCCTTGCCCTCAGCTGCCACTGGCTAATGTGTCGCGCTTGGAGGTGGTGAAATCTGGTCATAGATGCTGGCACTCGCCTTGGGTCACACGTATTCACACAAATACGCACAGACACACAGACACACAAATGTGCTAACTTTCCCCTGAGGATGTGACAAGAGGACACCGAATCAAAGGACGCTGAGAAACAGTCATCTTTGACACAGATTGACTCGGACAGCCGTGTTCTGTCTCCTCTTCGTTCCAACTAGATCAGCTGCACAGAAAATAACCTTTACGTTACTCTTCCTCAGATGTTTGTATACATTAATGTAGTCAGTAATGCAGTGGCATAAACAAAATAACAACTGTTCACTTATGTATTTCATTACATTTCTTGTATTTGTAGCCAGCCCTCTGACTGGACATTATGTAAAAGTGTGATGTTTAATTACAGTAGCCCTACCTCATTACCAGTGACCTTCAGGTGTACAACAGAGAATGATGCTGCCTATTGTCGGTGTGGGCAGATAGAAATTGTCCCATTTTTTCCTGGAAGCCAATTATTTGCTTCTAAGGCCCCTTTGATTAATTTTACATTGTTGGTTAAGGTCACAGCTGGACAACTTCAATTCATCATGACATCATTTAACTTTGATTCGATACCCACAACATTGTTATTACAAATAATAACTGACGGTAAACGAACATAAAACGCTCTATGGTCGTCCTTTAAAGCCCTTGAGAATGCACACAATGGACAAAAAAACCCACAGTGTCAACACATGCAAATGAAAATAGCAAACCGATTTTCAAGTTATATATATTTCATCACAGGTTTGTTGTCGAACAGTTGTACTATGAAGAAAAAAAATGCTCCAGGGAGTGCAGTTTGCCATTCATGTGTCCCATCTGTGTGAATTAAGAGCCGAAAGTGCCGGTGAAGATATATCTATCTCCCCATATCACCCGCACCCCTACATCCAAATGTGTAGAAAGAAGCAGTGTAGTGCAACCATCAGCAGTTCAGTGAATCTCTGCATGCCCTGAGAAATAGGAGGACCTGAGGGAAAAGTTCAACGCAATATAAATTTGACATGTCGATGGGAAGGGCTTTTTCACCCTATAGGGGTGTGGGTGTTCTTTCCCACAGTGTTGAAGAGTACACAGGGATGTGTGGATGTTCACAAGAGTTCTGAAATTTGGCTTTTATTTCCTGGTATCTAGATGTGTTAAACAACTTGGGACATCAGACTGAGTAGAGACATAGACGGTCCTAAAGTAACATAAGACAAATAACATGTATTATTTGGTTGCATAAGCATTGCTTGCAATTATTGCACCAAGCCTGCAACCGGCTGACATGTTCAAACTGTTGAATTGTTCATCTTTTTATCTCAAAACTAAATTCATTAAGTCTGCAACAAAAACAAAGGCTTTGTAGTTGCTACCTTTTTTGAGTAAATGTTATGCTAAATTTTTTTTGATAAAATGTTTTAAGTTGCGGGAACGTAACCACACTTTGTAAATCTCAACATATTTCCTTAATATGGATAAGTTGAAAATTAACAGTTAAAACATACTGAACTTACAACTTTAGTTTGACTTGACAACAGTTAGATTTTTGCAGGGTGAGAGATGTTTAAGTTGCAGACATAATATAAGTTACAAAATGTTACTTAATTCCTAAATATCGAACAAACCAATATTAATCGTGAGTACATGCTTCAAAGTTTACGTCTCTTTGTTGTTATAATCTAAAGTGGTAGTGACAATACTGCAAAGTGAAAAAGCCCTCATGATGCATATATTACACAATTTAATTAGTGATTTGCAAATGGTAGCATACAATCTATGATAGTGTTTGCGTGAGGAGAGCATATGTAATGAATTAGATAATATTTCAGGAGATCCATCCATAACACGAACACTTCAACACTTTAAGGACAAATTACTTGCACAAGTCATTTATTTATACCTATCAGGCTCCAAATAATTCTGGGTGTCTAGGTGTAATAAATTCATGATTGCAGGAGTTTGCTGAAAATCCTTTTAGTGCTTGGCAGTTTTTTGTCTATTAATAAGGCTGGTGAGAGGCAACACATTTGAACTTAAGCCAAACATGTACTTCAGTGGATGATACATTATTTAGATGGTTCACCACATAATTATGGTGTTGACATTTAAAGTAATTTTTGACCTTGAAACAAAAGTTGATAAAATCTTCTCACCTCCAAATTCCAAAGCTTTTGTGAAAGTTTCAGCTACAGTACTGTCTACAAGGTCAAGAATCAACTTTTCATGTTTTCAAGTCAGCATTGATTAATTGCTAAAGTGCTCAGGGAAATAGAAATTTGAACATCCACTTGAGTGTCTCTACAATGCGCTTATGAAGATGGTGTAATCCGATCATACGCTTGACAACAGCTCATAAATGGATCTTGTGATCAGATTGTTGAGATATAATTTTGGTTAATCAGAAATCTCCCTAGTGCTAACATCTTAAGAAACAAGAAAAAGTGAAAACACAGACGCGCATGCAAAAGGTGTTGGCTTACAAAAGCAAGACAGAGATACACACCTCATTTGTACATGCTCATGCAGACCCACACGCTGCTGTTGGCAAAAATATCTATTCACAGATTTCCCAAAGACAGGAAGATGTTAATGGGAAGGAGCAGTCTCCCCCCAGGCACCAATCAATCAGCATTCATGTGGGACCAGCCGTTTGCTCGCCTGTGTCCAGTCCAATTTTATGACGGTTAGTGCATATCAGAGTACAGTCTTTGTGTACAAATTGTCACATCAGTTATTGTTTTGATCATACCCTCACAAATGAGAAGGAACAAGATAAAAGGCAGAGCCATGCTCAACACAGGAAGGGGTTCCTCAGCATCAGTCATCATCAATCTGCCCAACCTGTTAACTCTCTCTCCTTCATTCCTTGTCTCCATGACACACAGAACAGGAATGCAGTTGAAAAGTTCATCATGTTCCAGGAAAAAAATGAGAGTGAAAGTCTGAAGTGTGTGTTAGAGAGAAAACATACCCCGTCAGTGTATTAATGTATGTTCAGTGATTATGTGTAGCAGCAGAATGGTGCATTTAGTAAATAAACTGTTGTTCTTTGTCTTAATATTATATATTATAGAGAGTGTATAGAGTTTTAACACAGTTTTTAGATATATCAGAATATACTTGTTTGTAGGATCAATCAGTTTTGATTTCATAGGATTTGTGACATTTAAAAAAATATAGAATATCACCAGCCTCATCTGCCATTTCATGGCCATGAAAAGGATAAGGAAACAATGTATAGTCAAAAAAGGTGACCAAGGAGAAAGGACGTGAAAGGGTTAAAAAGAAAAGACTACGTTTTAAAGTTGCCACAATAAAGAGGATAGAAACCAATGGACGACTGATAAATGAAGCCCAGCTTGATATTTGATATTTTGGGATCATGTGTCTAATATTTCTTCTTCCTTCCAGCCACATTTCCCTTTCCTGCCTTGCCTCATTTCTCCGTATTATCCTCAACAAGTACATTCTAGTATGTCTACATCTGAGAGACTCCCCTGTCTTACATGTCCTCTCCTGTGTCCGTCACTCTCTAAGTTACCGTTTCCCCTTCAAAACATGTCTATCTTTGCCTTTCCTCATCTCTTTGCACTCCAAAAGTTACTCTCTTTTATGCGCCATCTCCCTCTTTCCTCTCCATCCTCCCTCCTCTAGAGCAGATCTGAGTATCTAACTTTGTTTCTCTCCAACCCTGGCTTTCATCTCTTTGGTCACCTTCCGTCCCGCTGCCTCTCACCTCAACTTCTAACCCGCTCACCATGCCTTCATCCGTCCCTTTACTGCAGCCAGCTTCCGTTCTCTCTGTCCTCTCTTCCCATCTTGTTCTCCTTCACCATCCTCCTCTTCCTTTTTTTTATTTTACTCTTTCCCACAACACTCTATGCTCAGTGCTGTTCAGTCCCTCCCACTTATCACCTATCCCTCCATCTCTGCCTCCTTCCCTCTGTGCGACAGATCTTTCTCTGCAGGTCTTTGTACCTGAGAGAACACAACCATCTGCTCAATGCAGTTCCTCTTCTGCCTTACATCTTTCAGTATCTGCTCCTCCCGTAGCTTCAATCCCGACATATCTCTGAATTCATTTAAATGCATCAGTGTCCCCTCACGATCCCCACACCAGGCACAGAACACTTTGGTTGACAAAAATATATGATTTTCTTTCACTTCTTTATCTATTGGTTATGTGTATTTTTCAATAATGTAACATATTAGATAATTTATTTTTTATAGAGATTTCATTAATCAAACAATCCTTTTTTTAGAGAAAAATC
Organism: Scophthalmus maximus; assembly: GCF_022379125.1. Classification (NCBI taxonomy): domain Eukaryota; kingdom Metazoa; phylum Chordata; class Actinopteri; order Pleuronectiformes; family Scophthalmidae; genus Scophthalmus; species Scophthalmus maximus. The sequence goes on along the minus strand of NC_061533.1, from coordinate 11,941,815 downwards.
TATGTTTTTCAAAATGTCAAGCTAGGGCAGAGCAACACTCATCACTGAGGGGCAGAGTATTGTGCAGTGCATTACTTTTTCTTACCACCTGAGGTGGGCAAATACCCGTCCCTACCCTGCCTCTGACTGACTTATCCTGATATTCTTCCCTAACCCTAACAGAGGTAGGGGTAGTAGGGGTGGGTCCTTGTCGACCTAATACTTGCCATCTCCATAACATGATTTTTCCAATATGAATAAAATTAACATCAAACAGACACTGTGCTCTACATTGTAGACTCTACAACAAGACATATTCCGATAGAAAATCGACAAGACTAAACCAGGCATATTGAAAGATAAAATACACACATCGGCCTCCAGCAATACGAGCTAGACTTTAATACCTCTGTCACATGTTATAAAGCAGACCAGTGACCAGTAAGTAAGTAAGTCAGTCTGGTTTGCCATACTGCGGTCTGGATCCCCTCCATTGGGAAATGATTTCCCATGGCAGAAAACCTACCGGTCCAATCACAACTGATTATCTGATAATTTGACTTAAAGATATATAACAATATTTTCAAATTTCTCCCACAAAAACGGCAACACTCGTTCACAGACATTGTGGAATCATCATCACAGGCAATTCCTCTCTGCACACTCGAGTCTGTCGACATTCCTGCGTCGCTCAATGGACGTCACATAATTCATCTGCGTCCTTTGGAAACGCCTCTTGGAAATCGGAAATGAACCGAGAGTTCCTGACTACGCCAAGCTACTGCAGTCCAGCCATGTTCTCTGATATAACAAAAATGATGTTCTGATTTAGAGGAAAAAAAGAGAAACATTAGGATTTTGTTTTCACTAAGAAAATCATCCCTGCATAAACAACTGTCAGCGATAAATAAGGACCTTTTTTCGGAGCAGCTGCCTTAACTTCTTTCTGCATATTAATACACAATATCTGAAAATAAGAGCCTAATGTTCCTTGGGAGGTCAGCCGTCTTTGTTATACAGAGAACAGCAAACAAGGTAATTTATCCATTAGCAGATCTATTTCTCTCTCGAGATAATTCCACACTTTGCCTTAGGTTTGTTTGGTGCCAAATTTATTGCTTCATTAAAATTCATCTCAGTTCAGGGTATTAAGATTTTAATGATACCACTACTCTTACCTATACTGCTAATCGATGCAGTACTTCAATTGTACTGTTACTGGCCTTTAAAAAAGAAAAAGGGAAATTTAATTGTATAAATATAAAAATGTATTTCTCTGCCAGTATTTTTGTGCCGCACTAATAAACAGGAAATCTATTTTGTTAATTTCTTCAGTAGCAAGAGCAGAACCGTTTATGCTGAAGCTTGTCAATAATCCGTTCCTAAATAATTTAGCCCCGGTCAAATACCGGGTCACAGGTACCCATCCCTAATGTTAAACTTGTGAAACACACTGGAAAATATGATAATATAAAAAAGATGTTGCCTTAGCCCCTTTACTGTTATTGTCTCCCTCTCTCCTTGTGTCCCTTTTGATCCTTGTTCCCCCTGTCGTTGATTTCTCAAAGTATTTCTCCAAGACTCTATTTACTTCTCTGTGATAAATGAAAGACATTTATGTTGACCTGGTCCTCTCCCGTTGAAGTACAGATGTTTCCTGTGAAAGAGAATAGAGGCTACATACGAACTCACTGCTTTGAGTATATGTCTCTGATCGCGTATGGAAAAGGTGTGTGCTGTGTCAGGCCATGAGACCAGTATGTACGGCTGCGGTGGGATCTTGTCACATTAAATAATAAAAAGAGCAGAATAGAAGGTCGTCATCCATTTGTGCTTTTGTGTGAGAGCCAAGAGTGTGTTTCTCACCTGTTTGCTCACTGCAGGGACATCAACACCAAAGCATGTCAGGGTGTACAAGGACTTTATCAGATCAGTAGATGGGCTCCTTCTCGCTCTGTGTGTGTGTGTGTGTGTGTGTGTGTGTGTGTGTGTGTGTGTGTGTGTGTGTGTGTGTGTGTGTGTGTGTGTGTGTGTGTGTGTGTGTGTGTGTGTGTGTGTGTGTGTGTGTGTGTGTGTGTGTGTGTGTGTGTGTGTGTGTGTGTGTTAGTCTATCTTTGTGAGGACAAATGAATTTTAGACCTACAGTAGAGATTCAGGACAATTTTTGGCACCTTTGATGATCAAGTAAGTTAATCTGGCAGTTTTATACATAATAGTGTCAAGTGTCTTTTTTTTCGAGTGCTGCAGCCTGTCGTTCCTACCAGCTGATCCCCTTGAGATACTCACTCGACAAATTGGAAAGTAATGTCACCCCCATGGCTCCGCTCCCACTCGGAACACATACTTTTTCTGCTGTCATCCCTTCAGTGGAGGTTTTTAATTTTTCTGCCCCTCTCCCAACTGTTCTCCTGAAGTTTCAGTTCCCCCAAACCTACAGATTTACATTGTGCGTTTTCTTTCCCCTTGTGCTGAAACCTAAATCTGTCAGCTATGGAACAATATTGCTGTTGTCTAATGAGTGATTATGAGATGAGGATTGAACTAAATGCAGAGCAGATACATTCATTGAAAATTACTCATCACTTCAACACTCATTGTGGGACTTGTTTCATGATGATTATCATTGTTTTATCGGCCCAGTTCGAGTTTTGATGTAGAACAATGGAAAAATAGGCTCAAAGGAAAATGGGGTAAGGAAAATAAAGAAGAGAGAAATTAAAGAATAAGTGACAGAAGATTCAAAAGTTTGGGGTGAGAAGTAGAAAAACTGAAACTGACTGAGGAAATAACTGTACCTTGCCAGTTTTACTTGTCAGATTACAGAAGGAATTTAATCTTAGGCATTACCATCATACATTCTAGGGCAGATTTTAAAATGATAATTTTTCATTTTACACAGGGGGAAAAGGATGAATTTAAAAAAAGGTCATATAGCTTCTCACTCTTAATTTTCTTTGATAAAATTCAGAGGCAAATCTTTGTAAGTGAGCAATCTGGCGCTTTAGGAGATATATTATAATTTATTTTTGTAGTTATACAAAATGGCAATACAATACTTGATTAACGTCAAAGAAAGATCATTGTCATGGTTATTTATAAAAAAGATAAAGGGGTTTATGTCATTTTTAATAGTGGGAAACAGTCCCAAAACTCTGACATTAAGTTGGAACGACAAACCGTGTATTGCATTGCACTTAGCCTTCATGTTTGCCATATAAGCGAGGAGACTTGGTTGTTGTTTTGTTTGCTGTGTTCAGAGTTGTCACATTGTAATGCACCCATATGTTCAGATGGCCTGTATGACAAAATGTACCGTGATCCTCAAAGCCTTGATTGTTGGCAGGAACATAATATAATCAGCAGTACATTTACTGTACATTATATTTCAGGTGTTTCAGGTGGGAAGTCGGGTTTAGACATTTTGGAGGTTTCATTCACAGGCTGTTTCAGTTTTCCGCTCTCTCCTACTCATTTGCTCTCTTTTACTTGGCCTCCCTTTTGTCCTCTCTTCAATTTTTCTACTGGTCAAGTTAATGGGTCTTTAACCTTGTGTCAATGAGCTAGGGGCTTTGGTGTGTTCGCCCATACCGCAACTATTCCCTTCCCAATTAGGCAGAGATGCAGGCCAGGAGACGGCGTGCGTGTGTGTGTGTGTGCGTGTGACATCTTCAAACCATAGCCGTAGGTGTCCGATGTCTGCCATTATTGTCGTTAATGACAAAGATAATGGGATACACACACACACACACACACACACACACACACACACACACACACACACACACACACACACACACACACACACACACACACACACACACACAGTGTGAGGACATTACATTCATTTCCTGGAGTGGAGACTCGTGACATCCAACTACTTCTTGTCTAACACTTACCTTACTAACCTTATGATGTAAATGTCTGATGTAATATGTTTACATTATGGAGACTTTGTCTTCGTCCCTGTTAGGAAGACAGGTCCTCATAATGTGACTGTGTAAATAGATTTAAACATAATAATGACTGTTATTATACACACAGATTCCCACTGCAGGCTTGTGAAGATACTATGATCAGGAGATTATTAGCATCACCATCCTTGAGGCGATTAATTTTATCAAAAGATTGCCTGATTTGATACCGTATAATTCCATTGTGTGAGGCCAGATTACATTAGGCCTGATTCCAGTCTGATATATTATTAAAAGCCTTTGTCATTTTTTTTATCATTCAACATGCAGATATGAATAATGGTGAACTACAAACCTGTCTATAGTAGGATAAATCTTAAGGCCTTTTGGCCAAACAGCCCCAGGAACAAAACTAACGAACTAAATCAGAATTGGTGAAGTTTTTTTCTCCTGTTCTTTTTAAATTTTTTTTGCAAAGATTAAAAAAGGGAGACTGAAATACAGAGGCTAGATTATTGTCTGCAAAGTTTGATGTGCTGAGTGTTTTATATATGCTTCTGTTTCACTTGAATAATTATCCAATGAAATGAACTATTGCTTCCCTGTTATTTATTTTAACCTTCCTCTTTTTAAGTAGTAAAGAAATGAGCTACGTGATTATGTCATGGTTACATTGATAAACATGCTGTTGATTTTTTGCCAAAACTGATCGATATGGGCATTTATAATATTTGTGCACTGTTTGAAATGATCTATACTCCCTGTGTGCTATCATCATGATATTTCTCTTTTCTTAGATAGTGTCAGAGTTAATCGACACACGTGTTAAGACTTAAGAATTGAGTTGCCTGCTTTAAGCAAGCGTAGCAAATTCCTTCTTCACTTCTGCCACACGTGAAAAAAGGGATATACGTGTCTGTGTGTGAGTGTAATATTGTTGTTTTTTATCATGGTTGACTAAAAGTGAGTGTTCATTTGTGTGAGTTGCAGTGTGAGTACCCCTCTCCACCACCACCACCAAATCCAACTTAAGGCTTTCTTCCCCCCCGTGCAGAGTGTAGGGAGGGGTACGAGGACTTAGTGTGTGTGTGTGTGTGTGTGTGTGTGTGTGTGTGTGTGTGTGTGTGTGTGTGTGTGTGTGTGTGTGTGTGTGTGTGTGTGTGTGTGTGTGTGTGTGTGTGTGTGTGTGTGTGTGTGTGTTGGAAAGTCAGAGGAGTTGGGATGGAGGGAGAAAAGGAGGTGAGGGGGTGGGGGGGGGGGGGATAAGAGTGCATTATCTGCCCTGCTCATTCTCTCTTTTACCAGCGGGGGGTGTGGCGCCTTATCCCCGCTTCCTGCTCTGTGGGTCGCCTTCACAGTCTGAGGAAAACTGTTGAATGACACGCGCACACACACACACACACACACACACACACACACACACACACACACACACACACACACACACACACACTCTGTCCCTCACATCCACCCACATCACACAATTACATGTCTGCACTAGCACACAGACGCACACAGAGACTGTGTCACTCCCATTCAAAGACTCAACTACAACTGTCTCGCATGCACACACTCTTACCTCCACACACACACACACACAAATAAACACTGAAAGTGGCTCTTGGGGACCATTGCATGCCTAGACAGACAGCTTATTATCACACTGTAAAGCATGAATTTCAAAGGCAAAACAAAACAAGATGCGGTGGGAAAATAAGAGAGGAGGGGAGATTAAGTAGACAAAGGAAGAGACTGAAAGGAAACAGAAAAGAGCACAGAAAGCAAAGCTGAAGCCAAAAAGAAAGTAGTATTCTTGTCTTGCAGTTTTCTGCCTCTGTCAACCATTTGAGTGGTTAGAATTATTGGTCACATTCTCCTGTTCGGTTCCTGAGTTATGGTGCAGAATAATGACAAGAAAAGTGTTTATTATTATCATGTCAAAGTGAAATGGATTAATTGGATATAAAAATTCATCACTTCAACATTTTATCCTAGGAGGAATTTGTGTGAAATTCTCGAGGTATGGCATAAACTATAGAAAAAAACAAATGTTTTTTGTGTGAAGTCATAGTGACGCTTGATCTTTGGTCGCCAAAACCAGACCAGGTCAACTTTGAGTCAAAAATTTTTTTAGGACAGTTGGGTCGCCTTTAGTTAAACCTGTCAACAGTGCAGAGGTTAAAAAAAGTAGGAGTATGATTTGTCTAATAGGGTGCTGAGGCAAAGGATTTAAGGAAAGAAGCAAGGCGGTGGAAAGGAAGTGGGTGTTTGTCATCGCTCGGCACCCGTCCTGGCCTTCATTTTCTCTCTCAGTGGCACCGAAGTTATCAGCGCTCCTCTGACAAAGGTTGTTTAATTGAGCATGGAACTGTTATCAGTCACATAAAAACAATAGACTGACGATTGGTCTTCGTAAGCAGGAGGCTTTTTTCATGACGAGAGGAAAATTAAGCCATTATGAAAAAACAAACCAAATTGCGGCAAACAGTTTAACATTTAAAACTCAGGTGCGTAGGAGATAAAGTATTCATGTTAAAATGTCATCAATTATTTCGTACGACGCAAGGCTTTTGTTGTTTTTTGGCAAGCATCAAAGTTTGATTGGTTATGAGAGTGGTTTGTTCTGTTGTTTGAGAAACAAGACATAACAGGTCATTGACGTGTAACACCTTTTATAATTGTGTAGCATATTTTAAGTAAAAACTTCCTCCAGATTTGTATTTGGTTTTCTTTTGAAGCCACTCATAGACTAAACATGTCAGTGTTTTTAAACAGTTATACAAGTTTTGCAATTGGGACCTCAGAGTATATAAAGACTTTTGACATTAAGGGGGTTTTCACACCTAGCTTGTTTGGTTCGGACTTTTGGACTTTTCAGTTAAGACGGAACCAAAATAACTGGTGTGAAAGATGCGTCTGTGCCAACAGACCAAAATTTTGTCTGGACATAAAGAGTGGGTCTTTGTTCTGGATCAAACTGAAACAAGGTTTGGTTCATTTGCAGTCTTTCAGACCAATGCAGACATTGAGACAGCATTTAACAAAAGAAGAAGAAAAAGAAGTGGAAAAGAAGCCAAAATAAGCCATGGCACCACATTGGGGAGGAGGATACAAAATATTGATTTGCAGTTTTCGCAGTGTTGCTTGCAGTCTTCCCACCGACGATATTGCCTCCAATGATATATTGTTTGAAAGATGATGTCGTTCATTTGGAGCATTCTAAAAAAGTGTCAACTACTCTGCTGGAAGTTGGTGATTCTGGTAGTGATACATAATATTATTGTGACAGCAAAATTAACAAAATTAACTGGTCATTGTTTTTTTCTCATTCAAACCGAAAGATTACTTCCCTCTGTATTGACAACGCGGTGACATCAAACGCACGACCGTCTGCAAACCAATCAATGTCATAGTCCATTTAGTTGCTGACGACAGGACGTACCTATGTCATGCAAAACTTGGTGCTTTCCCAAACTGCAATTTGAAACCAAAACAACCGCCTCAAATGAAAGCCATGTATCAAGGAAATAAACCTTGTTTCTGACCTTGGTGTGAAAACACCCTAAGTAGAGGAAGATGTCCATTTCCAGACTGCAGGTGGAACAAATCACTTTGTACATCTTGATTTGTCCTTGAGGTTTGTACTTGGGTGTGTGCCCGACGTCCTTATTAAAGCGTGTCCCTGCCACTCCTAATTACACCAACCAACAAGCTTTTCATATCGGGGTAAATAAGGTGGGATGTGAGATTAGGGTTGTGCAAATTGTCCATATATATAGCGTGACAATTGAAAAACTTCTATCGTTTCATTTTATGTTTTATCATTTATTTTCTTGCTGCAGATCTCTCTATATGGCAATATTTTTCATTAATTGGACAGCGATTTGCATTTTTCCTCACAGATGAACAGGAATTTTGAATGAAGGCAACACAAACAAACATGGAGGAGAGTGAACATGACACAGAACATGGTCATGGTCATTCATGGACAGGAGAGAATATTGATCAGCCAAGCCAAAACTCGTACTCAAGAGGGTCTTATTATGTCATTTAGGTATTAAAACAGACTAGAAAAACGTACTTTGCAAATAATGCCACAGAATGGACATCACAATATACTCAAACACAACTAACCTCGTTCACCACCTGCGCAAGTATCATGTCAAACAACATGGCGAGTTTACGGATGAGATCCTCAACACAAACTACGGACCGGACATGGCAGATGCTTTTGCTCGCAGCTCCATATGGCAAAAAATCACGAGGGTGGAAGGAGATAACGTCTGCTCTGCAAAAGCAGGGTTGAGAAACGGTATGAGTAACAAGTAAAAACAAGTTATCTGTATATGTGCTCATCTCTATCATGATACGAGACTGGTCATATCACACATGTTTTCATAGCGTGAGTTATTTAATACAGCAGTGTGTACCCGACTAGCTGTGATAAAAGATTCTGAAGTGTTTTTAATGAGCAAAGCATATACTTAAACTTTAACGGACAGCTGAATATCCAAATGTTACCAGCTACACTTAGAATGAGAAATGGTTTCCACTCTGCCAGCTCGTAAACAGAGAGCAGATAATGAGCGGGAAGTAGAGACACTGGGCATCTGGAACAAGCATATGGATATCTCTGTTAATGGTTAGCAGATAGACCATAACTCTGCAGCCTTTAGACAGTGTGTTAGCAACAGCTGGAACTCAATGATCGCCGATTGTTTTGAACTGCAACCGTTACCTAATGATGGAAGGGAGGAGCAGGTGATGTAATTATTGGTGTTCAAATGGTTGTTGTAATCATTATTTCATCAACACACATTTAGGTGTAAATACCAGGAAATTAAAGCTGAAAATCTCAACAAACACTAATGATTCTGAATTTGTTCTAGTGGTTTTCGATGGAACTGTACAACGCAATAAATTATGCAAAAGGTGAAGATTCCTAGATACTTTTTGAAGCCACTGTACATTCATTCAACTTGATATCCCGATATTAAGATGGAATTAATCCCAGAATCTTCTTATAATGAGGCAACCTTTTTATGACCACATCACCATGAAATCTTGGTTTGCATGATCTTAATTAGGTTTAGGAAAATGTATATATTTTGAAATACTAACTGTTGTCGAAAATCCACAGTAGCTGTTTCCAAATAAGCATGTAATGATGATCCAAAAATGGTTTGTTCACAAACATTCGAAACACCTTCAGACACAGAGTTCATACATTATGACCTTAAATCTTTGAAATGATAATATTGTGCAGTTGCATGATACTAATGATTGAAATGGACAGCACAGTGGTTCACAATCACAGCCAGAAGGTGGAAAGGTTCTCCCTATGCCTGCGTGGCTTCCTCTCACTGGTTAATTGGAGACTAGTAGGTGTGGATGTGGGTGTATGGTTGTTTTCTCTATATGTCAGCCCTGTGAACGGCTGACAACTTGCCGAGGATCGATGCCGCCTCTCGCCCAATGGCCGCATGTATTGGCGACACAAATTGGTTGAGGTATTTACTTACTCAATTAAACATTCAGTTAGCTATATCCAGCCTTCTCAGCCGGAGTCGACTGTATTGTATCTCATGCTTTTATTCAGCCTGGAAAGGGACACTTGAGATATTGCAAGTTGCATCAGAAACCATTGATTTGATATTTGATTTAACTTGAATTTGCAGCGATAGTTTCAAACTCTCATTCATGTAGGTGGTTGTTTGTAAGATGCAACAAATCATTTGTTTTGTATAGTGGTAATTCTGGAGAATCTGATTTCTCTGTTATAAACACACAAAGTGAAAAGCAATGGTCTTTATTTTTCTTGACAGACTGCATTCACTAAACAGAGACCCGTGACATTGGCCTGTCACATTGTCCGTTTGCAGGTGGAGCCGAGTCTGTTGCACCTGCAAAGGGACATCTGTTGAAACGTTTCAGCGAAAGAGAATTTAATTAGAATCAACAACAATGTGGTATCTGGTGTGATGATCAGTGGTCTGTTTTATTGGTCTCTGTGACAATTCATGGAAGCAGCAGATTAAGAGGAAACAATTTATTTCAAGGAGCATAGGCTTTTTAAAAAAATTAATTAATTAACTTTTAAATGGAAATACAGATAGAGACGTGTGTGATAGTTTTAAATAATTAGTATGACCTACCCATCTGTGGGTTTATTCAGGAACTGAATCATTATTTCACTTGATGTTTGATGTTAAATCTGAATGTTAATACTCTAGTATTCCAGCTGCAAGTGAGGTCATTCCCCACAACTCTTTGTGCTGCAGCTCTGCTGACATATGTTACTATCAAAGCAGCCAAGCTAAAGTGGCTAGTGCAGTTTATGACTGAGTCAAACTAGCCGACAGCTTTATGACTTCTGTCATGTCTGCTGCACCGATATAACTTATGTGCCTATGACAGCTTAATGGGGTGCACTGATCTATGGACTTCATATTGTGCTACAAGTCTTGATAACTTAAGTAATATTAGACCTGTACGCTCAGCGTGAAAAGCATCTTTTCATGCTTTGATTGCACAGTATATTTTGTATTCAGCTGAGGCGACCCCTTTGCCACTGCTCATCGAGACACGGCCCTTTGTGTTTAGTGGCATTAAGTGCTGGAAGGCACATTTATAGGCGCACTCTCTGCTTTCACTAGCCTTTTCCAAGTGTGTGCTTGCATGTGTGCATCCACTTGCGTGGCATTCTGAAATGTAGCTATCTGTCTTGCCTCAACTCCTTTCCTTCTCATTAAATTTGGGGGTTAAATTTGCATGTCCTCACCTTCAGAAAGGTTATTCTCGTCCTGAGGTTGTGTGTGTGTGTGTGTGTGTGTGTGTGTGTGTGTGTGTGTGTGTGTGTGTGTGTGTGTGTGTGTGTGTGTGTGTGTGTGTGTGTGTGTGTGTGTGTGTGTGTGTGTGTGTGTGTGTGTGTGTGTGTGTGTGTGTGTGTGTGTGTGTGTGTGTGTGCGTGCGTGCGTGCGCGTGCGTGCGTGCGTGTGTGTGCATTTACAAGAGGGAGTGAGAGAGCGAGGGGAAAAAACAGTCGAAGGACAAACGCAGAACAACACTTACCAAAGTGTAAAAAATTGCCTTGGAAGCTTGGCTGTAAACACGACAACAGCAAAACAATCTTTTCATTGATTCCAGTGAAACATGGGATTAGATTATTACCATCCCTAAACAAGCTCTCCAACACACTACCCTTTATTGCACACACAAACAAGACCCAAGCATGTTGGTCAAAGGTGCTAAGAACTGGCGACTTATTTTAAACATGTTATTTAATATCAAGAAAAGCCCATAATCCGTTACACAAAGAAAAGAGTTTGGAATTGAAAGTGTTTACAATACTGACTCTGTGAGAGCGTCATCTAATTTTAATCGCTTTGCAGAACGTTTGTTCTTACCTGTAGATGAGATACAATATTGATTTTATGACTTCAGTTATTTTTGTGTTAACAAACACGTTGATATCTAACCTACTCTCTAGTAGTACAAGGATCGTGGTTGAGGCTGGCTGCTCATGTGGATAAATATGTGTAGATGTGTCCTTCTCATTTGTGGGGTTGAGACATTTCCAGACATAAAGATTTCTCAGCAATACTGTGATACACAGGATGAAAAGGTTAATCACCAACTCTGAGAGTGCATATTTCTCAACTCATGAATTGTCTGGTATCATCAAATTCCTGAACTTCTTCTGATTCACTCAGTCTGTCTCACTCTGCATCATCTTCTCAGTTTCTCTCCCCGTCTCCCTTTCCCTGCTCCCTGTCTGTCGACCCACTGAGTCACAGTATGTCTGCTTCTTTCGAAGCTTCATCGAGTGGTAGGAGGAAACAAAATCATTGAGGGCCGTGGTTTAAGCAAAAAAGGCAGTAAGTACATAATGAGCAAGTGCATTTTGTGCCTAATGCAGTAAATGTCAAGAGTGTGGGAAAAGTGCAATGAGAGAAAACAGGAGCACAGGACACATGCCAAGAGCAATAGAATAAAATACTGTAAATGTGTTGGGAGTGGGAAGACTCTGATGCCATGTAATTGCTTTTAAAACTCAAGGGAGAAAGTATTGGGCAGAATTTAAAGAAGCAGAACAGATTACAGTTGTTATTTTAGAATTAGGGTAATTGTATATCCAGATAACGATACCAGTCAATACTAGTAACTCATACTTTTTCTTGACCGCGTAAATTGGGGCCATGTTTTTGCTGTTGTAAGTTCCAGCAGCTGCTCTCTCCAGATTCTTCGACATATGGGGTGCAATGGGCAAAAGAAAGACCCATTGAGTACTTTGGCTGAACTTTATTGTCTCTCCTCCATAGACTCTCTCCGTCCTGTTGGAAATGATTATTGTGTAGGTGGTAAAATAGGTTGGTTATGCGAGTCGGTTGTTGGGACCGATTTGTGGCATAGTTTGCAAAATATAATTTTCTGGTCTGTGTTAGACTTTTCATACCCATCCCCTCTTTTATGTATGAACACCTTGTTCTGTCTTGGCTGGTCAGAGTCTTGTTCAGACTTTTTCTGTGCTGCGTCCACTCTCCTCCATGTTTGTTTGTGTTGGCTTCATTCAAATGTCCTGCCTGTATCTGGGCTGTGTGGATAAATGCAAAGCTCTGTCCAAAAAATATTGCCATGAAGAATGATTTTCCCCACAACAAAATAATTAATGTAAGATACTATTCAACAATAGACGTAATTCCAGCTAACATGATGTATGTTTTTAAATTGCCAAGCCCTACTTTAAATAATGGCAACCACATTTCTACACCCGCAACTGCTGGGCTTGTATGACCAATTGTATGAGACTGAAATACACCATTGCCCATAATCTAAAATGAACACAGGGAAGTCACAGCCCTAATGAAAAAAGAGAAAAATAAAAATAGATAATGAAATATGTTGCCGTGCTGCCATGTCATGTGACGTCATTGCTTTGCCAATCCTTCAGCGTTCTGCTACAGTTTTTCTATGCATTGCCTCTTTTGAAATAGTATTTGGCTGCAGCCAAGTCCCTTTGGCCTGCGTTTCATGAAATTTCAGGATTAATAAATATTAATCTGTTTGTTCTTTGGTTGGCTTGTTAAGGGACTGGAAAGGAAGGAAAATACAAGGCTTAGCCTTTTTGGCTGAAAAAACAACAGATTTTGTCAAACTGGAACAGGAAGGTCCGTAAGCTAAAAATAATCTCATTAGAACTGTGCTTTCTTGAAATTTCTATATATTTTTTTACCTTTTCCGTATGGAATACATAGCTGATAAGATCAAATACAAAAGATTGTGTTTCAGCATTGGATATTTGAACATAATAGAGACCAAACTGAGCAGTCCTAAACAAGCTCATTTTGTGACCCTGGGTTCCCCTTTATAGATTAATATAAAAAATGTTTATATTAGGTCTATGCTCTGTATTCTGTTTGGTTGTTGTGGTGCTAATGTCGCTAGTATTTGATTCATTTTTCTTTTTTTTTTTATGAATAAATTGTACATGAGGTTGAGGTACTGAAGTTCAGTTAACACTTAACATAACTCATTTGCTTAATTTCTTTGATCTCAAGACTGCAAGTCCTTTGTGAATCAATTGATTGAAGCCGAGTTGACACTTGTGTTATGACTTTGTGTTGCAGCTCCAAGACAATCAGATATATGATGCTATCAGAGTTCTTTGAGAAACAACCCATAGTTTTCTGTTAAGTTCTTCCACCATGTGTAAGTAAGCTCTTTGTGTTAGATTCACAAGCCAAGTACCATGTGCTTTTGCCTGCAATTAAAACCAGAGTTTGGTGGATTTCCACACTTAAGCTCTTAATTTTCATGAAACTGCGGTCTTCACGATCCTGAACTGTATGTGCACACCACAGCTGAATTATTGTGTGACTTGGGGAGTTATGGGTAAAGCAAAAATGCACATACTGCCTTGAGGATGACAGGCGCTGGCAAAAATACAAATAGAAGAGCTTATCAGAGTGGCAAAGTGTTGAAGAAAGTAATAAGAGGGGAGCTGCAGTATAGTGTGTGTAGAGTGTGCAGTGTGTTGTTGAGGGGGCAGCTGAGGTGATGCGGTCTAACTGGGTTCGCAGAAGGACAAAGCAGGCCTGTCGGTCCTTTGGCCTTCGATGTCTTTAGAGACAGGAGACTGTCAGCATGTGGACCTGGGCAGTGCTCGCTGTCCTTTTTGCGTCTTTGTCTCCCCACTCCTCACTCAGCTGTACTCCATAGGTGTGTGGTATCGTCGGTTTCTGTTGCTGTCCAAGGTGCTGAACCTTTGGTGAGATTGACAAGTCCTGTGTTCTCTTGGTAAAAAGCCTCGTTCTTAATTTCTACTGCTGGGTGATTTAAATAGATTCCATCGGCAAATCAAAAGGCACGGTCCTATTTAATGTTTACCTTTATTTATTTAAACCGGAAAATACTCATTAATCAACACTTGTACTTGAGTCCAACATCTAAAGTTTTAATCTGCTGTCCCTGTCATTCATACTTATAACATATAGGCACATGCATAAAACAAGGAAGAACATACATAGTCACATAGCATACATACATAATGAATTAATAAATCAATGAGATAACTGTGACCTATGAAAACAAAGGCACAGAGTACAAATGATTAGTACAATACGTAGGTATATCAAACAAAATACATGAAAACCCCCCCTGAACCCCTACTCCACATTATGACATGTTTTAGTATATAATAACCGTTGTTTTGTAATATTGGATAAAGGGTTTATTATAGTTGTGATATTCCTTAGTTCTTTGGGTTCGTGTTCTAGGTGCTGCTCAATAACACATAGCTGACTGTGCAAATGTACTTTTTCTATATTGTATTTAACAATCCCCTCTGGCGACAGCTCTGGTAGATGAGGTTTGATTTGGTTTGATTAACTCAGCGACCGGAGGGAGGCCCAATATGGTCACATGTACCTCAACAGATGTTTGATGCCAAAATGAAATACTCACATTAATTCAGTTGGCATTGTACAACATAGCTTCTATATTATGTGACCTACTTCACCACTCCAGTGACAACTGCTCTTACCTACAGCTGTATCTAGGTCAGGTGGCACTTACTGAGTCACCTCATGACTGCGATTGCCAGAGGAGAAAAGTTCGCTGATCACCATCCTCAATTTCCTCAACCCATCACATGGAAATATCAGAGCCGGTGGGAACAAGGGCAGGCAAATATTAACTACTTTTGGAAAGTCAAGAGACAGTTAGCATTTTTTTGGTTTGCTCGTTCAGCTAGTTTCTGTTGGCTCTTAGTTAAAGGCACATGTTGCAGAGGCACATGTCGCCCATCTGGGAGGAGACAACAGGGTAGACCCCGAACTCGCTGGAGGGATTGTATGTCCCATCTGGCTTGGGGACGCCTTGGGATCCCTTCGGAGGAGTTGGAAAGCATCGCAGCAACAGACAGCCAAAGAAGAGAAATAGATGGATGGACATATTGCAGTTTCAGCTGGTATAGCTTAGTGGGTTGCACCGCTGACTTTGGTACAGAAGGGTTCAATTCCTGGTCAGCGCATGGTGGAAATCCAGTGTGGTCCTTTAGGCATTTGTTACCTGCCTACTTCTGATATGAGTCAAAAATCGATGATTGGGGAAATAAATCCTTGAAATATTATTTCGACACATCTCTACCCAAGTGAACAGTAAACACAGCAGACTAACAACAGATAAAGGAAGTCGCATAGTAAGAGCCACATCCACATTGACGTAACCATAGGCTGTATTTAAAGATGGCGACATGACAGGCCCCCAAAGTGAAGCCTAAACACCTTAATGCACCCCTTGTGGCTGGCTGCAGTATAGGTCAGTAAGAGGAGACGTATTGTCCATTGTACATACGTTTTTTCTTAAATTTTGTGGACACAACAAAAAGGGCATTTTCAACTCCATCACTCCAGGTGATTTTTAAGAAACTATCATGAATGGTACGAGGATAATCCAAAATACATTGGTGACAAATAGTTCCCCTCCGCTTTTATTTTGTTTCTAGACTTCAACTCATGAGCACACCCCAGAAACACTAAAGCAACAAATAATTTGTAGGAATAAAAATAATTAAAGAAAAATGTTGTTTCCATGCTCCACTGAAACCAATATGTATCTGTAATCAGGAGGAGAAGAAAGTCAAGTCAGCCTAATTACAGGCCGTGTAATGAACCACCTGCTGTGAAACTGTCGCTGAATGTTTATGAATCACACACACACACACACACACACACACACACGCACACCCACACACATGCACACCCACACACATGCGTCTCTCTATAGTTGTGAGGACACTCAATGGCATAATGCATTCCTTAGCCCCTAACCTTAACCATCACAACTAAATTCCTAACCCTAAACTTAATTCTAACCCTAAAACCAAGCCTTAACCGTCAAACAGCCTTTTCCTCATAACGTCAAAATGTCATCACAACGATGGTTTTGATGCAGATCAACCCATCCTTTTGATTCACACGCACTAACACACACCTTACTGTACACAAATGCGCAAACACATTCAAATGCCCACTGATCCCACTTCACACAAATCACCCTTAAATAAACTAAAGTGTTTAATAATGAAAGAGCAAATATCCATCCATGCCGTCCGTGACCACACACACACACACACACACACACACACACACACACACACACACACACACACACACACACACACACACACACACACACACACACACACACACACACACACACACACACACACACACACACAGAGCCATAGCTACCCATCTAACCTTTTATCTCCAGATGATGAATGGAGGGTGTGACGGATTCTGCCTTAGACAACGCTGCCAATTTTCTCCTTCTGTGGCTTTCAAATTCTAACAGATATTTTTCTGAACTTTCAATTCATCATCTTGGACACTGTCCACTCAACTGGCAGAGCTGAGCACAAAGGCCAGATCCATTTTCACACATGCATGGACATACACACGGTTACATGCACACATACATACACAGGCTGATACAGGCAGTTGTATAAAGACACATTAGGCTTCCTAAATTTCCCTGTCACACCTTAGATGGAAAGACTGATTCCTTTGAAGTAATTGGGTTCTTTACAGGTGTCTGACAGTGGAGAAATATTTCAGGACTGGTACATTTCATGAAAAAGTGATTGCAAAAAACAGAAGCTGCTGGTGAGCATAAAGTATTATTCTAATGTATGACGGTTATAGGAATCATTATTGTCAAATCAGCTAAAGGTAAAGGCACATTTCCCCACACAGTTGGTTTTGAAATCGGATTTTAGCTACAATAAAAAAAACTGTTCTCATCAGGTTGTAAATCTTTAATCTCACATTTTAATGTTATTTTTTTAATAACATGTTAGAAACTTGCTAGTGCAGGCACAGGTATGGCAGCCTTGTGTTTATGTCCTTGCCTACATCCATATCAATTTCACCAGCTGAGCTTCAGAGTCAACAGTCTCATTGAAGTGTGTGTGTGTGTGTGTGTGTGTGTGTGTGTGTGTGTGTGTGTGTGTGTGTGTGTGTGTGTGTGTGTGTGTGTGTGTGTGTGTGTGTGTGTGTGTGTGTGTGTGTGTGTGTGTGTGTGTGTGTGTGTGTGTGTGTGTGTGTGTGTGTGTGTGGAAGAAGCCGTGAAACAGTCACGTAAACACAGCTCTGTTTTCAAGGCTCTCAAATCTCCTGTGAGGAATTTTCCATGACTCTTTGCCAAAGCTTCACAGTTCTTTGGGATAAAGACTGACCATCAGGTGCTGTAGCAATAAGAGATTATACACAAAATGTATTTTTGCCTCCTTCCTGACTTTAGGTGTATTCAGTCAATTGAAACATGCTGTAAACAAGTATAATCATGTGTAGCTGGTTCTGAATTTACGAGGTTAAGTCGTAACTTGTCATGGTAAAGGAAGTTTGTGTTTTTGGTTCAACTTGGGTGATCAAAATAATTGTGAAGATCGTATAGGAGGTCCAGAGTGAGTAATTCTCTAAAATATTCCTGTTCGTTATGGTTTCTGTGTCACTTGTGAAAATAATAGTTTTTGTTTTGTGCCTTTGAAGCTTTAATGGTAATTATTAATTTAAAAAAAAAAAAAAATCAGGCGATTTGCCAAACTGGTTGTGGATTTGCCTGTTTGGTATTTGACTTTTCTAGGGTCATCATGGCAAATTTTAAGTATATGTCACGCACTTCCAGATGTTTTTACATTAAATGAAGGCCACTGTAGGTTGGAAAGAGAGGGGTGAGGGAAGGGGTATCCAGTTGGTTGCAATCTGCAAGCTCACTTCTAGATTCAACTTAATCCTACACACAGGTGCTTTAAGCAGAGACAAGGCAATATGTCATCTTTCTCTTCTAGCATGCATACCTTTGTGGGATTATGAAAAACATATCCCTTTATAATTGTGTTAGTATGTTTTTTTTAACAAATTAATTAGGCAACCAAATTAAGTAAGTGGGTCAACTGAGACAACTAAAGATCAAGGAGAGTAAGAGAATCAGAAAGAGAACAGCAGAGAGGAGCCAAAATGATCGGAAGAGGTGATAGGAGAGCAGCAGATGTGAAGCAGTCAGGTAAATGGCCTTCAGTCAATCGACACATGGCGAGATAAAGAGCACTTGGTTTTCTCAGGCTGCATCACATTACCTCAGCTCAAGCTATTAGCTGCTCTGCTGATTAATGCTCTAACCTGTGAATTAAAGCCAAGAGCACTGCGTCAGTACCACAGCAAAAATGAAATTGCTGTTCAGGTTGTTGAAAGGGTGTGAGGGAGACGCGGGCTGATTTAAGTGAGACTGCCACATAGAGTAGATGTTATGAACTGGCACAAGGGATACACATGGTAGGGAGTCTCAAAACTTGACAAAATTCTGGAATTTGCTCAAATTCTTAAAATTGGAAATGGAACAATCACTGCACTAACTAAATATTTTCCTTTCAGTCTGTTAATGGTGAATACACAATTCAACAGAGAGCAATCGGGGCAATCTAGTTTGCCCATGCATGCATTTATCATTGCTTTTTGAATAAGGCAAGAGTTGTGTATATTTCTAGGAAGTTGGCAGTCATACAACCTGTTTTATAATTAGCTGTCAAGTTCAGAAGCTAAGTTTTATTTCAATAATTGTCATCGCTTCTCAGATGGCAAGCTGATTAGAGATTTTTCTCTTCATTTTCATTCCACTGGGGGACATATATATCTTTTGTTTAACATTGCTGAGACACATGAAAGCCATAAGCTGTAAATACAATGCTAAAGGGAAATGCACTCCACAAAGAGATAAACACAAACCAGGTTCACCAACTGCCTCTGCCTCCTCTCTCAGGCGACAGGATCTGTATTAATGTGGTTTGATTGGATGGTGCCCACGCTGCCACCTGAAAAGTGTGATCTTCTCAACTTCTACCGCACGCATTGTGAGCAAAGCCAAGCAACATGACCACAGTGCAGTTGGGCAATGCATGATGTCACACCATTCAAAGAGAATGAGCAGTGTTTCTGTCGAAGCCTCTACCGCATACATGTGAGTGAACGACAGGAGTCATGTCTGTCGATTACAGTAGTGATTCAAGTGAGTAATCAAGTGACTAAATGTGCCTCTTCTGCTCATTTCTTCAGCTTGCTGTGGTGGCTACACACACACACACACAAACACAAACACAAGCACACACACACACCATGTCAAGCTGAATAAAGTGCAATGACAGCTGGGTGAAATTGCACCTATAAATCATTTGTCAGACTGGTCTAAATTCTATCTGCCAGCCCTACATGCAGTCAAATATGTCCCCATAGACACACACACACACACACACACACACACACACACACACACACACACACACACTGCTGGATGGATCAGTCTGTGATATTGGGCCTACTTCAGTGACAAATTCACACTCATAAACACATAAACTCTGAGCTCTATTTTCAAGCAGCTACAAAGCTGCACTAAAGTTTTGTTTTTTTTCCCAGGGAGCAGTGTGTCATCCCCCCTGTTCAGCATTTTGGCACCTTGTCATGCAGTGTGTACAGTGCAGTTTTACTGTTGTCCTCTGCAAAATCCAAGGACCCCCTCATGTTTTGCTTGTGTGAATACACTTCTATCACACTACTTCTTTGTATTAGACAACAGCAGCCTATGCGCAGAGTCCAATTTCTACCATATTTCACCATAATTTTTCACCTGCAACAAGGACTTGATGGCATGATACTAGACTTCTACTGACACATTCTTCAAATACTGTTATATTCTGATAATAGCAGTAATGCTTGAGTGATGTTTGCCAGACTGTAGCAGAAATAAGAGTATAAACTTTTGTGCCCCAGCACATAAACATTGGACTATAATTTGGTATTCCACATAGTCTCCCAGTTTATGGAGACACTGACATCCTCAGGATACATGAGATAATAGTTCACTTTCTTCCACCAATGTAATTAAAACTTTTCTCTCCTTTTTATAATCCCAGAGGGCGACTTCCTCTGCCCAGTTCTGTCTGTGAAACCTGAAGGCTGACATTTTTAATTGTGATAGAGGCTGACCTGTGAAACAAAAAAAATAATAATCTGACTCACACAGTACAGTGTTCAATTAGAACTTTTATATCCAGAAATTGGATTACAATCATATCATATTTCAGGACATGTCCACAATCTAATCCATGTTGACATTCCACACCCCTCTCTCTCTCTCTCTCTCTCTCTCTCTCACACAGCATGATGATGCAAACTTCCTTGATAATCAATCATAATCTCAAAATCAATCTGGACACAAATCAATCATAAAACAATAATCGTGAAAAATATGCAAAAACATAGCTACACATTTGTCGGTAATTGCACGTATGACGAAGCCCCTTGTGTTATTGTCTCACTTCCCCTTTCACAAACATATTCTCCTTTAAAAGTGCAGGAAATTGGACTGTGTCGTATGTCTTTCTGGTGACATTTGTCACAGAGAAAAGCGGCACGATCAGGCTCGGCTGCTTTGGCTGGGGGCCCTGCCATCCATCATGGAGACTGGGTGGTAAATGGCTTATGTAATTCTGTTTCAGATGAATGACCATGGCAGGCAGTGTCACCACTAACATTATTGTGATCTATACAGTAGGGATGAGAGGAGGAGGAAGTGAGGGAGAGAGATCAGACTCAGACCATGAGACTCTTGCATATTGAAAGTAGATACATGACACTCTGATTAAGGTCAAAAAGATCTGTCAGTGTTTTTAGGGGCGGCAACTAATGATTCCCTTTTCAATAGATCTTGTAGTTTATGAATTGTTCTGAACAAATAAAATCCGTTCTGTAGTTTTTGCATACTCAACCAACCAACCAAAAATCCGACAACAAACAAACACACGGGTGAAAACCATAACCTCCTTTGTAATGAAAAATTAAAAACATCAGCAAAGGTGTCCAATTTCCTCAAACTTTACAAAACTTTGGTCACATTCTATTAAAAGCAGTATGTAGTACTTTTTGGGTAAATATTGTATTTGTAGAGCATAGAAAGTGGCCCAGCATGTGTGTCTCTGCACACCCCCCCATCACTTACGTATTCAAGCTTTTTAGATATTGGCCCTTGATCGTTTTGTGCAGCAACAACATTTTTTGGGGGAATAAATGTCTATGTCAAAAGATTTTTGCATAAGTTCTGACTCCTTCACTAAATTTTTACTCTGCTAGTAACCGACTTTTCAGTTTTTTTTCATCCCTGTCCCTCAAAAGACATTAGAATTCTTATATTTGGTGCAGCACAGTCTACTCTTTGTTTAATTTTTACAGATGTGAAGAAAAATTAACCCATTCAGACCTAATTCACTGTTCTTGCATAGACCCTAGTTAATTTAGTCAAAACAAGTGCATGTACTGTACTTACTTTCATGTAAGTATCACAGCATTCTATCTCCCTGTTCATTTTGGACTAACGTTTTTTCTTCATGTAAGACTGGCAGCTTGTTTATGAGAGGACAGAAAAGACAGATGTGACAGAAGAAGAAAATGGTTTGACCTTTCTGTTCCCTTTCTTTTTAAGTGTGTTATCAAGAAAATGTCAGCGTTTACAGCTCTGAGATGGAGCAAGAGAGACTCAAAGGAATGATTGACACAATTGCTCTGCTGATTATCCCTTGTTTCGAATAATTGTTGTCATTTCTATGACCATGCAGTATTCTTTACTCTTCAAAAGAGTTTTGTGTCAGGCCGAGGTTTTGTCCCTTTCTATTCTATAGTACTTTAACACAGTTGACCTCAAGACTGGGAGACGACTAATGTGGGAATAAGCACAGAGGGGGCTACTTTTCATATTTTTCGTATTTTAACTTGCTAAATGTAGGAAACGAATAATGGGAATGGACTCAGTGGTGTGCACTTCTTCTTTGAAAAGCATTACTGTAATGTTTGACAAGACCATGAATATAGAATTTGAATAAATAAATAAATTTACTTTTATTTAAGTGCCATTTCCTGGTCCATCCCTCATTGGATGATAAGACACCTTTCCATCATACATTCACACATCAGTTTCTTGTGTGAAAAATGACTTGTGTGTAATAATTGGATATTATTATAATTGGTGGGTATAAATGGCCGTCGAGCTGTACCTCTTTTAGAGGTTACTGTCATTATTGCTGAGAATGAGGAAAAGGGCTGTTGAGGTTAAATGACCTCTCAGCTCTTCCTGTCATTAACCCTGCCAAATCAATTTCACTCTCCCCTGCTCCCAAAAAGGCTGAGAGTAACAACCATGACCTCTACTTTCACAAAGGTGGTTACATAGGTGACTGAACTACATCCTAAGTAATGTGTGTGTTTGAGCGTGGTCATTCCGTCTAGCTACGAGGATCATCATTTTGACGAAGTTTGCTGATGTTCTTGTGTTCATGATGAGAAGGTAAGATGTCGGGTTTTTGTACATACAGCAGTATTGTGGGTCTATAAATGAAATTTATTATTATTAATATTAATGCACATACAGAGTATATCTTCCATTTACAGTAAGATACTGACAATTGACAGTCAGATTTTTTCTTTGCTCTGACTCCATCGATTGAGTAGAGAAACATTGTGTCTCTTGCAAAATGTCACAACCCACATTTTCCAGATGGTGCTGATGCAGATCAGCAAGCTCGGCTTTTGAGCTCCCCAGCCAGATCCTTGAGATTCTGTCTAAGATGTACAGACTGAGAGCCCATGCGGGATTTAGACGGCACTGAAAACCAGGGCTTGTGTGTGAAAAGCTCGTATGAACTGAAGGACTCGCTCAGAATTACTGGTGAGGTCACATCACCATTTTAACCTGAGACACTTTGAAGTGGCATGCAACTTAAAGCAGAAAAACATTTTATATGAATGTTCCGAAGGTTCACTAAACAGAGGTTGATTTGCAAATATTAAACCCAACTCACAAACGAATGCATCTTGTTTTTGTAACAAAATGCTAGCTTTTCATGCAGCGGGTGCCGGTCGAATCATTCCGGTCGGCGGCTCTTGTTTAGCCATGCTCACATGTAGCTTACAACGTCAACACGATGTGCATGTTCTCTACATCCATAACGTTAAGCCGTAAGGAACCTTGCGGATGTCAGAGGGACGTACGTTACGTGCTTTATTCGCTTGCAGCAGTCCGCTATACAGTCTTAGTTGTAAAATTCTGATTATTAATTTTTCTGCGTCGAGACATAGTCATTCAAAAGAGAATCACAATGCATTTAAGAATCAATTATTTCTCCCTCCCCTATAAGACACAGTAAGGTGTGTTTTGTATTTGGAAAACTATATGCATTAGTTTGTTAGGGAATCGTCGGGCATGTGTAAGTGTTGTCAGGAAAATCAGGATTGATTTCGCAAAGTGATGACAAACTATGCATTGTCAGTATCTGTTTTGTTCATACAGAAACAGTAACTCATCCTCTGTGATCCCATCACACTGATCAGTCCCCATCCCTGCTGCGAACCCTGCCCAAAGTCATTTCCAAAGTGGCTCATGTATTATAACGTTGACTTAGAAGATTTGAAGAGAAATCAATAACTTCCTACATTACTTTTTGACATTTTCCTGCGTGGACAAAACCTCCCATCATGAGGCTGCTTTGCTTCAAAGAGTTTGTGTTGTTCAACAGCGTGAAAACAAAGGAAGATATTTGCCTAGAAGTTAGTCTATAGCCTGTGTTTCTCTGTATATCCTGTTAATTTTTGTTTTTACTCATAGCTACTGCTTCTGCTTTTTGTATTATCTGCTGTTGTTTTTTTCTCTCTCAAACTTTTTTTCCACCTTCCTTCCTCTGGCTTGGTTTTGTGGTAACAGATGGAGTCATGGTGGCATCATTCAGGTAAAGATGACTCGGACTGACAGGCCCTCTGAAAGCATACTGCTCACACACACTCTGTTCTTCATTTATTTTGAGGGATGCTTAATTTGTCTGCATTAAAAGCCTACGCAGGTTGTGAGGAAAAAAGGAGAATGAAATCGTATTATTTATGACATTTTGAAAAGCTCAAAGGCAGTGCCGTGGATCAAGGGTTTCTTCTGAAACTGACATAACGAATTTAGCCTTGAGCTCCTGTGCTAATGAAACTATCTTGCTACCATCAAGATAAAGAGCCTGCTAGTCAATGTTAAGGTCCCAGTACAATTGCAAAACGGATGGAATATGAAGGGCTTTGTGTATCAGGTGCTTTATTTCTTTTATTCATCTATGTTTAAAATTTAAGATTAATGCATGGACTTTAAATGATTCAGCAGACTGAGTAGGAAACGTGTGGTACAGAGTGTATATAACCCTCCAAAGACAACTGGGGTACAGTCAGACTTGTATTGATATGATAGAAGTGAAAGTTTATATTGGAGAATGCCCTCTCCGACACTGACAGGAAGCAAAATGCTAAGACCTTTGCATACTTGCTGCTGCACTACAGTAGTAGACCTGCATAGTGAGTGGTAGAACCCCATAGGACTTTGTGTAGTTTTCCTCCAAGAACACAATATCAGAGCATTCTTGTATTTCAGGAAAACACTCATGAACGTCGCCATACATTGAAGCATACCGTAGGCAAGTGATCTTCTCGTGACCAGATGAAATTGCTCGATGGCCTTCAACAGCCAATTTTAAAGAGTAAAGTAAAAACATCAATAATTTACTTGCAACATTTTTCTGCCATTGACAAGAAAATTGCTTCATGCCATAAATGCTACTTTAAAAATTGAATTTTAAGAATAATGGACTAACAACAAAACTTTTCCCAGCCTCATTATTTAAACATCTGGTGTTTCCCCAAAGGTACTTATATATCACCTCAGGACAAAAAAGAACAATACATGACGTGGATAAGTGATATTTATTGAAGGGATGTTGTATTGGATTGTTTATGTCAACACCCTGTACATTATGTACCCTTATTTGGATTTGATGCCTTACATTGCTTCCACAACATTTCATGTTGAATTTTGTTAAAGCTGATTTCCTTTGGTCATCATTTTCACACCTGCATCATCTCTCTGTTTTGCTGTGATGAAGTATGGAGGATGGCAGCTCTCGCCCCCTACTGCTGCCCCATCTGGCCTCGCAGTGTAACTCTCCGCCACGTTCGCTACAGATACTGCGACCCAATCACCTCTGCCCAGGGTTCTCATAACAGCCATGGCAACCAATTTGTCAGCTGGCCAACCAGCCTGGCGGTGTGGTCCGGTGAGTACTTCTGCATATGCTGACTTCATTGTTCTTGGTCACCAACACTATTTAAACCTTCCTCAAAGGTAACCATAGTTTCTTTATCAGAAAATGACTCTTTATTCTACATATAAAATAAAGAAGAAGAAATGAAGTGGTGTATCAAGGGGTTCCCAAATGCACCTATCTAACAGTATGGAGTCTCTCGACAAATCCTACATTTTACGCAGGGACTGACATGAACAGGGTCTTCCAGCTCAGCGCTGAGCACCTGTGTCGGTATTCCACTTGAATGAAGTGAGCTGTTAATCTGACAGCCTTTTCTCTGTTGAGTCAGATTACTGTGCTGTCATCAGAGTTTCATGAGGAGAGGCCATCTGCTCAGACAGATCTTACAAGATGGCTGTGGGATGATACTGAACACTACGGGGGGAGCGCACAGTCAGGATCCTGTAAAAACCGTGGATCTGAAAAGATTTAAAATCCATGGTTTTCTAACCCATGAAAATCAAGTTGCTTTTATAAACTGATTTTATTTTAATTTT
This sequence comes from Scophthalmus maximus, assembly GCF_022379125.1. Taxonomy (NCBI): domain Eukaryota; kingdom Metazoa; phylum Chordata; class Actinopteri; order Pleuronectiformes; family Scophthalmidae; genus Scophthalmus; species Scophthalmus maximus. Next base: position 11,915,716 of record NC_061533.1, on the reverse strand, counting down.
ACTTGACAATATGTTATTGCTAATGATTCCTAAGAAAGTCACCTTTTCATAGTTAAAATACATACTGAACACATCTAAAAACATTCAATCTTTTTTGCTGTAAAATCAGCTTCTGACAATGATTGATTGTGATGTTCTTGATTTAAAAGTTAACAGGATATATTTCGCTTTGAGGAATTAAATAAACCAGCTGCTTAGATCTTACAGGAAGATGCAAATACTGATGACTTTTGTGTAGTAAAGATAGTTCACCATATGCTAACAGAATATGAAAACCCCATGCTTGGCAAATACAGTAGGGGAGAATTGCTGTGAGATAATAATGAGGAGAGGGACTGGAAAAGGAGAGCAGGCAATGGAAGTTGGAGCGACGGGAAAAGAGAAAATGCTGACAGCACCTGATAGAAAGACAAATTGAATGAATGTAGGCAGAGGAGGGAAGATGAAAGCATTAGGATAACTATGGAGAGAGAATAGAAGAAGGGACAAAGGGGGAGAGTGAGATGCAAAGTGACAGTCAGAATGAAAGAGGGTTCAGGGAAACAAGGGACTGCAGACTAAAATTAAAGCGGATGGTCCAAAAAACTGAACTGCTGCTGTGAGCAACAGCAAGCTTCAGAGAATTAGAGTCGGTGTGTAAATTGGAGACAGAAGGCTAAGCTCACCTGAAATACAATAAAAAAAGGATGGAGATTTTAATGAGGGAAAGTAGGAAGAAAGGATTTGTATTGTCATTATTTGACTGTGATGACTCATGGGTCATTCAATTACATGATTAGCTAACCAACACACACACACACACACACACACACACACACACACACATGCTAACAGTGTGTTTCTAATGATAGTGTGGTGGTCAGCCATTAGGCTTCCCAGTGACAGACTAATAGAACTTCCCATTAAAGCCAGCCTCTGTCTCACAATGGCAAACTTCCTTTAATTGCTCAAAGATTTCCTCTAAAAATGGCGCCTGTCAGAGTCCCTAATGACTGTGACTGGAACATTCTAGGGATGCATTAAAGAGGAATAGTTTCCCTCCACTTAGGGCAAGTGAAATGCTCGGATAGGGACAATACATTTCTCCAACCACGTTAATGTGTCACAGTTATTCATGTACACACTTTGGTTTAGTAAGCGGCACACACAAACACATCCAGCAAGATGGATGTGTTTTATCTTATTTGTCTATTTATCGGTCTTGTATCTCTATGCACTTGTCAACTCCTCCAATATCTACTTTTTCCAACCATGAATACACAGTCAACATTCACTTGTGCAGTTTTGTCGTCATTTAATCCTTTGTTAATAACTTAATTGTGCATATCAGGTTGAGTAAAACAGATTAATTTGCATAAATATGCAGCTTTGCACTATACGTTACGGTAGATGTTAACTGATTCAAGTGCAAAGCATTTTAATTCCTTTAAATACATGTAATCCTATTGGCACGGGATGTCTGTAGCAATTATTTGAACTATAACTAGAACAACTGCTGCAGTGGTGCAGTGAGCTCAGTGGGACAAATTACTTTTCTTTTTTCTTTTTTTATCCCAGGAGAAAGTTATGATTAAAGTCCCCCTATATTCCCACTGTATTGTATCATAATGCATACGATCTTACAGATGAGAATAATACAGTAGCACCAATAAAAGTGAAGTGTATTTTCAAGTTGTAGTTTAGAGAAGTCATCTCTATATTTGGAAAATAAGCCCTATAACCCCTTTTGTAGCCAGTACAGGTGAATAAAGAGAATTCCAGCATTTTTATCTACTGAATGTGATACTGGCCATTTTCACGAGTAGGCAGGGATATTATTTATTAACCTTGATGTTAAATCTTGCAGGGGTAGGATGAGCTCACATATCATACCTACCCAGCCCTTTGAGGAATTAAATAAACATGACTTCCTAATATAATGCAGCTGTAATGTTGTTAGTTTGATACCTGAATGTTGAGGCAGTGTTCATATAGCAACCAGCTGGGTTGGGTTATGCAGTGGCATCATTGGAATTGAGAACTACCTGCTTGTTCGCCTTTTCCTTTTCTACATCGTCACATGGAGGGATTACACTCAGCCATGGACACAGGTGCTCTGGCTGGAGTCCCACCTCTTTACCTCATTATGTCCCTTTCTGCTTTGTTCTGTTGTCAGTGTGGGTTTTCAGTGCAGTCCGCGCACCTTGCCTTGATGTGGTACACACATTATTCTTCTTTTCTCGCTCTCAGAAGCCCTTTTCACATATTTGGTTCGCTTCCTTTTCAGTCAAACACATACCAAGCTAGGATCAGCTAAGGCAGGATAGGGTATTTTATTTATTTATTCTATGTAGAAGAGTAGCTAATGCTTACCATTTACCTTTCATCCGATTTTTCGATCATAACTTGGCGACCTGGGCAGGACTGAAGCTTTGGATTTCTCCACACGCTGAAGCGATGTGCATGTGGCGCTAGCAAGAGCAAGACTAGGTATTTAAAGATTTAAAGAGTGTCTTCTTTTATTACCTTTACAAAACCAACAAGCGCATGCACAATACTGGATTAAATGATGTGTATGCCTGCTCTCACGTAAGCTGCAAACATTAGCATGCCAGGGAAACGTGTATACTACCGCAGTCGTAAACTAGCACAGCCTTTTTTTTTCCTGCTCTCTCAATATAGGCTAAGGTCGTCGGCACAGTACTGCTTTTTATTGCATTTGGGGATTCTGAAGCTCCAGCTAACCCTGCCGAACTCTACTCGATCACATTATACGTTGAACAAACTCATCAGATACCCTTGAAATTCTTTAATTATTCTTCAAGCATGTTCTTCTGTCGTAAGCATCCAAACAGGGTTTTGTTAGATGTGTGTGGTAAAGCTAAGTGTTTTATTGTAAACCCAAATATGTGCAACCCTTGATGGGAAATATAATCGGGACTATCAACAGTAGCTAATGGGGGCATTACTAGGTCAAGTCTTGTCTTAATTTTCTTTTTTCTCTTTTGGAGTTACATACTAAAAAACACAGTATAGTTGAACATTTCATTTTGAACTACTTCTGTCCTTGAGCAAAGCTTACAATGAAGACCAATATAAAGGTCATAGTGTGACTGTAGTTTGATGAGAATTAATGGGTACGTTTTTGAAGGAAATCTGGTTTTATCCGGATTTGTATTTGTTATTTTATCGAAACCAACCACTGCAAACTATGAAATTCATATATATGTATATATATATTTACATACAATTTCAGAATTAATTATGTATACCTCTGCATTTTCAAATCAAACTTGGGTTATGAAGAGACTTCAAACCCCAATACCACAATTCACTGAACACAGGGTGTTGGTAGGAGATGTTAAAGTTATTCTCTCCATTATGTTGGCACAGAATTTTAATCGACCTTCGCTGTCTGCCTCATTCTAAAGAAACGATTCAACTAAAATCCATCTTCGCCCCCACACGATCTTCATTCATGACACACCAGTAGGTGTACGCACCGGTGAACAGATTACACATTGTGTTGCGTCTCTCGTCTATTTGTCTCCTAGACAGAAAAATATGGGGGAAGAGAGAGGTCGAGACAGGGAGAGGGAGACAGAGGTCTGGGACACCTTCTGCCAGTATATTGTGACTGCCAAGACCTTCCCCTTGTGGGAGCTCCCATGAGGCATGAGGCTTGGCACCACCTCTGACTCCACGCTGATGACAAAATGAAAACAGTGTTTATTCTGTTCTTCTTGCTCATGTGCATGTTCGTCCTGTTTACCTTCTTATATTTTTCGTAGTGTATGTGCAGACCCTACTTAAATACTGAGCGTAAACATTGAGTTTGTTTTTTGTGTAGTGTGAAAAAAACAACATGCTAATGCTCTGAGGGGCAATATTTCTAATGCACCAACAACACTTTAGTTTTCTGGTACTCTTTGATAGCTGATGTTGAGTATGCATCTTTACTACAAAGAGCACTAAGCTTTTCTTGGTTGTTTGACTGATGTTCAATTCTAATGTCTTTTTTTATAATACCCGTAAATATAATTTGTACTTTGACCTGAGTAGTGTATGCAGATATTCTTTTCACACTGCAGACTGTATGTAGACTGATTGGCACCTTCATAACCGGTCTCTAACCGAAGCTCATTTTACTTTACAGAAAAAGTAGGCTACACTATAAATCTGCTCAACATTCCCAAGATCATTCGCAAGTTGTTGCACCTGACCTCTGTAAGCTTTGAGCTCCACTGGGACTGATGTTGGCTTATTTTTATTTGCATATTGTTCTTGCCTCAGCCTCCAACTTTGTCCTCAGGTGCTGTGGCGTCTGCCCTCCCTACTCCTGTAGACCTTGAGTCAAAAGAAACCATTTTCCCGAGCCCCATCTCAGTTTAGCTAACTCAGTTTAGGCTCATAGGTTGTTTTTTTTCCAGTTCCTGTCACAGTAAATATCAATATAATTGGCTTAATCTGCCACGGAGTCTGAGGTTATATTGCTATGTTTTTATTTATTTTTGCTTTACGTCTATTTCCACAAGTCATTTTAAACAGTTACATTTAAAATAGAGTTTGTTCTACGTTTCTACTCCATTCTGTTCAGCAGAGTTGTTATTTGAGCCAAATGAAATTATGGAAAAACACATGCACTGAAACACATTGTCAATTCACCTCTATATTTATGTGATGCGAAACGAATTTGGGCAGCATCAGGGAGAGATAGTTTTTATAGACGTGTTTATGGCTCATTGACATCCTGTCACAGTGTTTATGACTCAGTGTGCCCGTCACACCACTAAACAGCCTGACTCCCTCAAGGGCATCAGTACCAATCAATATAGACAGAACCCGACTTTAATAATCCAGTAAGACATATTCTCTGAGGCTTATTGCTGGGCCGCAACTCACTCCACTGCACAAGAGACAAGCTCTCAATTTTATTTTCATAATGGTGACAATACATGGGTGGAGCTAAATCTCCATGTACCGGATCATTTAGTCTCCGTTACAGCCAACAGTCACTGAAGCACCAGTTATTTCAGTAACATCCAGAATGTGAAACACTGGACATATTAGAGATGATTGGAGTCTTTTGCACAGTCATAAGGTATGGACATTTTGCTTGCAATAATATACATATTCATATCCCTTATCAGGGCTCCAGACACAATTAGACAATACTAGATATACACTAATCTCATGCGTGGCCTCTTTGGAATCTAATTGACGGAAATGGTAACGACTGAGAACTTTAATTCCTGCGTAGACGCGAAGACACAGCAATGAGTGACCTCCACAGTTGACTAATCACTCCTGGACTCTGTGTAGGCCAATGTTTGTGAGAGTGCGGACTCAGTGCGGACTCTGTCCCTTGTTTAAAAAAAATAAAGTCTTGCACCGTCTCAAAAAATGGTCACAAAATCATACCTGGCCAAGTTTTCCATTGTCTAACTGTCATTATGTCATTGTGTTGATTACTGCTACTGTTGATATCCACGTTCCCCTTTTCAACGATGGGGCAGTGATTTTTGTTGCTGGTGGCATGCAATGGTAATACACAGTGAAATGGCATTGTGACAACTGTGATCTAGCTTTGATTCCAGTAACTGCTCACGCAGCAGGGCGAAAATGGGCCTTAGTTTAGCCTTGTCATACAACAAGAAGCACTTAGTGGAAATGCCTATGAATAAAAATGCCATAGGAGGAGGCAGGCTGCTCCAAGACACACTTTTGACAAGCTGGCAGTCTGCCATTTTGATTATCTAAATTCACTGCTAAAGACCAATGAAATATGAGGAAAACTGTCAAGACATGCGGCGCTGGCAACTACAGGTGATGTAACTGTTGTGTATTTGTCCAGTGATGACTTCTCTCCTTTTCATGTCATTATGACCATATCTAAACCTTTTCACCAAAGTCTGTTAAGTTGTGAATTTTGAGCTCTACATACCAGACTGAGGAAACCTGTGCAGTGTTGCTTGTTGTTGTTTTTTTCCCTCATTCTGACCTGTCAATGTTTAACAGGTATTTGATAGTGACATTATCTCTAGGACTGTAGAGGTCGTCTCATGTAAACTGTTCAATAGATAATCTCTCCGTCACTAACTCATTGTACCCATTTTTTTTTTCAAACTGGAAAAAAACAAGAGGGGCCAAGACAATTCTGCTTATTTATCAGGCACTATATATGAAGGTGTCCTACATTGCTCACCCAGTAAAGATGTGAACACAGATCATCTGTGTGGTTAAGCAGTGTGTATGTGTGTTATGTACCTGCGTGCCTCAAGATATCAATGCACTGACAATGCACCTGACAACACCTCATTTCTAGAACAATTGCCCATGGTCACTTGATGCAAGTGCATCTGATATTCAAACAATGTGGGTGCGAGACAGGAAAATGACAACTATGTCAGCTTAAAACTAGCAAGAATCACTTGCGTCACACTTGCTCATGATTTTTTTAAATCTCAAATTCAATGTGCTGTGTTAAAGACATTGTATGTGATGAAGTGGCTCAATTTCAGGGCTCCAGACAACTTTCCCTGGTGCGTCTCACTAAAAAATTCATGAGCTCCATACCAAATTTAGAAGAGTGGCTTGATTTGATTTCTGTTGCTCAACATATTCAAATCATGTCTATTCTACTTTTACTATTCGTCAATGCTTTAGCAATAGACACTTGATATAAATAGCAATGTGTTGTTTGTGTACATAAAAAAATGCATAAAGCGGAGTGCTTAACAAAGTTCCCTCTGTCTAATGCTCACTGCTGCACATTAAACAACCGTATGTCTCACAGATGGTTGACTCAGCGGTTCCTCGGAAAAGTCTTCGTTGCCTGTGGCCTCATTTCGCCTCTCCTGGGTCATTTTCCCTTTTTCTTCTTTTGTGAGTGGGCAGACGTCAAGTCTTTTTCTCATGTGAGGGACACTCAGGGGCAGTGGGTGATGAGGAGGAAAAAGTATTATTTACTTTTTGCCTAGCACAATGGCTGTCATGCTGTTCATATTAGTATTAGTGTCAAATTCCATTAATTATCCCATAGCAGGGGGAAATGGCCTGATGTGTTGTTAAAGGAGGCGAGCTGCTCACTGTCGGAGGTTGGAACATCAGAGGGAGTTGGACGAGTCTTGTCTGTGGCCCCATGCAGGAAATGATGAGGATCATTGGACTCGTAGAAGGGAGTTGCCATCAGTCCACTTTGGCCTTGTGTGTATCTTGAGGTGTATCAGCATTTTGCTGTCACAACTCGAGTGGGCGTGTCCCCACATTGCAGTGTTGAAAAGATGAGAATCTGAGGCAATGTCCTGACCATGGCAAACTGCCAGTCTTGTGGCCCCTGGAGTCATCTTGATCTTAGCTGTCACCTGGCTGCATACTGTCATACAGTTTAGAGTACCAAGTTATCTTTTTACATCCCTTTTCACCCTATTGGTCCGAAGGGATGTCTGGATTATATAAAGATGACCTGCTGTGTTGTGGGTTGTTCTTTTCATAATTTTTATCTTCAGGTATTTCCTCTTCCTCAAGTTTAATTTTCTCTTGTTCTTCTTGAAAATCTTCACAAAATGAGGTCAACACCTTTTGATCATTGAGTCGTACACTCATGGAATCGAAACATTGAAAAAATTGAGGTACCAATGTGAATACTAATTTTATAGGAAATAAGTGTATTTGATATTTCAATATTATTCAAATGTTTCAGTAGGTGTATGGTGAACATTTCTACAAATGGCACATACTAAAAAGATGACGATGCAAAACCAAATCTCTCAATATGAATACTGATATGATACATGTCAAAAGATGACCACAAAAAAGAGATGCTGTTGATTAAAAATTTTAACTGGAATTTGACAAAATGGAAAATTAAAAGGGCTGAGTAGAGTGCAGACCTCCACCAAGGAGTTGTATTGATGATTTGCGTTCAGTCTACTTTAGTGCACTACTGTAGTGTGCAGGTGAACAATCCAGGGTTTGAGCTTCATCACCATGAAGTGCTGGACTTAGTTATCATTGTGTTAATTATTTCCATGCTCTGCGAGATTGTGATGTTTGTGTTTTCATTATTATACAGTATGTGTTTTTGACAATGTTTCAGTACATTTATACTGACCATGATACATTTGTTTTTTCTCTTGTATGACATTTTGTGAATGAACGATTCCCACTACTGAAGTGGAACAGGCAGCATTATATGAAAATTTCAAGGCATTGGATCAAATTTCATGACTGTATACCCCCCTCATGAACAGGTGGTTTTCATTGGTGTGAAACAAGTGATTTTTAAAAAGTGTGTGCAGTGAAAGAGGGTTTGGTAAACCTTACTGAACACTAACATGAACAAACAACAGGAACTTGAAAATGTTCTTGTGTGAGGCCCAGTGCACGAGATTACTTAGAAAAATTTTGGCCTAAGTAAAGAAATCAACATTTTTGCACGTTATAAATCATGACAGTCATTGATGTCGATAATGAGACTTCTATTAAAAATTCTAATAAAATATTAGTAAAAAAAAGTATAAATAAAAAGATTTACATGCTAAGGGATGTCCAGGACTCTTTTAGGAGCCCAACGAGCGGAGCCATTTGTTTGGAATTTTATTTGATGTCTCATAAAACCAAACAGTTTCCAATAATTATGTTTCCGGGACGCCCATATTATTCAGGTTTCCATCAAGGACAAATTGCTTGGATGGTGAATGTCAGATTATGTTTACATGGGAACACATCTTTATATTCTGTACCTTCACTCCCCCCCCCCCCCCCATTTCCTTCCTCTCTCCTCTCCTTCAGATATCAGTCAAACTTCAGCCCGGAAGGGCTGGACCATGACTGGGTAGGGAGGGGAAGGTAATTGAATTTCTCTCCAAGAGTGACTCACATCTACACAGACAATTCAGACATGGCCAGGCGCAACGTAATAGACAGGGTGGGCATCGCATCAGCTTAGTACCACAATTAACAACAGGGGGAAACAGATGCTTGAAGTCTGGAGAGGAAACCGAAGGTGAAATTTGTGACTGCACTCTCTTAAATTTTACAGTCCATGAATTCAAGGTGCTAAGACTGATACGTCATTAGAACTGCTACTCCTCAAGTGAGAGGGAATTAGAAGGGGCTGTCCTTTCTGTTCAGATCAAGTAGTTTTGGAAGAGAGAATGTTCTCCAACCACCACAAATAGTACAGGCAAGGTGCACCATAAGGTTCCTGATCGTAAGGAATAGAATACAAGGTATATGAATAATGCAGTTACCACTGATCAATTATATAATTTATCTCAAAAGACCTGCTGAAAAAAATCGGGTTAATCAATTAAATAAAGATATTCACAAAAATAAATCTTATGTCATAATAGCATGGAGGGAGCTAAAAATGCTTTGGTCTGTTTGGGATATTCTTGTAAACACAGTATTTGCATAGTTTTTCATTACCAGGAAAAAGCATAACAGCTTTTAGCATAATAAGAGTTGTTTTGAAAAAAGCTTTTAATAAAAACTATTAATTCTTTATGAGGCGGGTGTAATATAACCAGTGCAGTGAAAGGCAAAATGGTTAAACTGTATATCCCGTATATCACACTTCCACTATAGTTTAATTGACTGAGAATGTAATTATATATATTTATATATGTGTGTATATATATGTATATATATAAACATATATATATGTATTGTTGCTGTTAAGGTGATGTATGTAGCCATATTGTTTCTCTCTGCTTAAAGAAAAATGTAACTCGGCGTGATAAGTGCTTCGGTATGGCTAAATCTGAATATAACAGGTCAGCTAATATGTTCATCCTATAAGTGCTGGAGCAATATTGTATCTTCTCAGACCATCAATTTTTTATTGATTGAGGTTTTTTAAAGCATTTTTGAAGCAGATTAATCATGTTGTTCGATAACCATATAGACGTAGGGTGTTATTGCGCTTAAATAAATGCTCACCATGTCATTTATGGATGAACTGGAGCAGGATTTAATGTGCCGTATATTGTATTGATTGTGTGCAAGGGGAGGGCAAAAAAAGGGGTTATCAACATTGATTGGTACCAGCATTGATCAAAAAGTGGAAGATCGGTATACTGTAGGAAAAACTGTTTTGCTTTTTATTTACAATCGACTGGAAAGGAGAAATTTGTGTTTTAATGTGATCAGAGTTATGTGAATTAATTTCACTCATCTGGACATGCACTTTTGTGTGATGTCGTGAATTCAAGCTGTAGTTTAAAGTAGAGACAACTCTTTTTGCTTCATTTGTCAGTATGCAAATTGTTGTTGGTAGTGTGTTAAGACACAAGCTTTAAAAATTTAGAAGTGAGCATTAAATATATCAACCACAACCATCTCAAAACAAGTGTGAGCTATTCAGTGGCTAAAAGAACAGTTACACTCCTCCCCAGGTGTGAATGTGCACAATCTTATAATTTTGTTTCATGCAGAGTATAAAAAATTAAATTAGTCAACTATCCCTACATAAAGGCTTGAAAACAATCTGGTAAACTTGGCAGGTCTGCCTCGGCAGATCAACATAATCCGTGAGGTAATGAGGTTGCGTCTTTCTCTGCCTTCTTTAAAAATTCGCATCATCTAGACTATTGATTTCAACAGCTGCCGCTTTACTTATTCTGTATGTAGCCAAGATTAGGAAATGTGAAGTAAACTGCTTACAAGGGACTCATTTTTTATTTATTCAAGGATTCTGTTCACGGCTACAACAGAGGATGAATTGACTTGTCGAGTGAATGTTTTAAATTTTTCTTTATCAGGAGCAGTGTGATCCCCTGTGCGCTGATTATGGGCCTTGCAAATGACGACTGGGGTATTATACACATGCAGAGATGAACGGAGGGCGGGGCAGAGAAAAGGAGTCCGGCATAAATTACATGCAGATGACATTCAAGGAGACTGTTTGTAAATGTTTCACGTTACCAAGATGCTGACACAAACAAAATGTGATCTGGCAGAGGCATTGTTTTTGTTTTTGAAGGTAACCAGGTTCCCAATTGTTTACTGTGGCCCAGGTGTACACAAACATATTGTTACATAAACATGATTTTTTGTCTGAAAATTAAGTAGCAGAGACCAGACTTGGCAGCCCATCACAGTGAACATCCTGGTTTAATTTGACCAGAGTTGTGTGTGTGTGCATGTGTGTATGAAGGCACCATATTTAGGGGCAGGGAACAGAAGACAGTTAGTGAATGCAATGCGGCTCTGCAGCTGACACTGTTTTAACACAATTTGTGTGCGCAATCGAAATACTTTCATGATTAATGACTAATATTTAGCTTTTAGACACATGTATGATTCATGTATGATATTCTCATGAAGTAAACTTGTTCTTAAATTGCTAAAATATGTATTGTAAAGAAATAAGACACTCGGTTCTCCTATATTGCAGCTGCTTTTCTAATATATCAAAAGACAGTAAACTTAGTAAACCACCTTTATAAGTCTTTGGACCTAAAGGTCTATCCCATAATGTGTTATAATGGTGCCCCTGTGTTATCAAGAAATGGCATATATTTCTCCAAAGCTGTGCAGAGTTAAGGAAATATATTGCTGTGGGGTATTGTGGTTGTCTCAGCGGTGCGGGGCCCATTTATCATGATACTGTGACACCTGGGGGAAGATACTCCCTGGGAGATTCCAACACACTGGCTGATGCCAGATAGACACACACACACACACACCGTGTGCATACCCATGCACAAAACCATGGACACATGGTGTGTATGCATGAATGTGGCAACAAAGACATGGAATAACATTTCATACCCAGCAGGTATGTGCAACAACATGCATACTGTATCACACACTTGATAACAAATGCTGGCACAGATGAGCACACAAGCTCACAAAGAAGTACTCACACAATGGCACAGGTAAAATACTAATTTGTGAAGTAGTTTAGTTTTCCACACATGCTGGATGACACACATAATATGCATATACTGTACATGTATATGTAGACACAAACCTCATATAGCAGGAGTAACCAGAGTTGCACAATGAGACAGGGGAGGCTGAGGGAAACCCAAAGGGTTTGAGAGAGACTCTGAGATATGAGCTTGTTCCATCTCAGTCCACCAGCCCAGTAACTGATGAGACATCCTGAGTGGAACAATAAGAAAGAGGGGAAAGAAGAGAGAGTAAGAAAAGAATAGAATGAGTAAAGAAAAGAAAAGCAGAAAAGGGGGGAGAAAAATAAGTAATTGATAGTCTCTAATGTTCATGTTTGTGGCAACATAAGAAAATAACATTGTAGGCACTTACCGTCAGCATATAAGAAAATCAATATACTGTCTCTCTTTTGAGTCTAATCAATAGCATTCTGCGTGCCCATTATTAGAGGAAATGATCGCTAATTAGCTTTCCAGGGTTTTTGAAATGTCAGCACAATCTCAAATGTGGCCATCAAACATTAGAAATATCATTATGGTATACTTGACACTAATTGCTGTTTGAGAACTTTGATTAACCAACTTTTAAAAAGAGAAAACCACTGAGTCAGTTGTTGTGACGGAAAAAAAAAATCTCTGTGCACATGGTGGTCGATGGTAGAAGAAAAAACATTAGGAAGAGGCTTTTCTATATAACTACAAATTAGGAATTATCAAGAGAAGGTGTACACACAAAGATACAGTACATGCATAGTTGCTAACGGTCATTGATTAAAGTCAACTGTGTTTGGAAGATAATTGTTAATTTCATAGCTCAGTGGTGATGTGCCCATTCTGAAGCACACTTGGGAAAACAGAAACTTTTGAGCAAAGGCAGAGAAAGTTTTCCTGTAGACGAAAATGTCCCACATCCAGGTTTAAAGGTCAAATCAATAATTTCTATCAGCAGTTCGGAATCGCTGTTTGTCAATAAATAAATATATAATTGAACACAAATAAAAACCTTTTATTTGTGTCAGTCAGACGTAATCTCTCCTGAGATTACGTCTGACTGACTTAAATTTTTTTAATAAAAAAAAAAAAAATCAGCTGGAGACGACGGAGTGGCTTTAGCAGCATACCGAGACAATATTCCCATCAAAATGATAATTTTCACTTCAAAATGTTGCCTCTGAGGAAGGCAAAGTTGAGCCAACAAACGGTTTGTCTGGTTATACGTGATAAGACAGGCCTGTGATTGGGTAATGAGAAAGTTTTCACCCTCGCCCACGTAATATTGAATTGATTGGATTGTGTCTTTTGGGTTTAAAATTCAGATTTGACTCTGCTAATCCTCACATATGACTGTGTTAAAAGATATTGTTCAGTCAAATAGTAATCTGTACTCGAGTCTCCACCTCACTCTGCTCTCTGTCAGGATCTCTGCTAGTATTCATGGTCAAGGAAGTAAAGGTGCACAACAGTGGATCAATATAGAACCATATGAGGCTCTAAAGGAGGGTAAAAAAAGCAGTTTTGTATCAAACCACCACTTAACCACATAAACTCCTAGTAGCGTTACTGTAAAACAACAACTCTCTCAGGTCTATAGGAACCTGTGAACGACCATATCTACACTGAACAAAATTATAAACGCAACACTTCTGTTTTTGCCCCCATTTTTCATGAGTTGAAATCAAAGATCTTAGACTTTTTCTATGTAGACAAAAGGCTTATTTCTCTCAAATATTGTTCACAAATCTGTCTAAATCTGTGCTAGTGAGCACTTATCCTTTGCCGAGATAGTCCATCCACCTCACAGACGTGGCATATCAAGATGCTGATTCGACAGCATGATTATTGTACAGGTGTGCCTTAGGCTGGCCACAATGAAAGGCATTGTCATGATAATATTCTCAAAAGAAAAAGGCTTAACTGCTAAAGAAAATTATTTTGGCTGCTTCCAAGAGTCTGGCAGGAAACTCTAGATGTGAGCGATAGACATGCTAAACAAACCTGGAATTTACATTTCTACTTTAATGGAAATATTTTACATTTCACTTCTACAATATATATGGCTTCAACAATGAGGATTTTTATCCTTAAAATAATGACATCTCAGAGAAAACGTTCTCAATAAAACTAGTCTGAAAATCTTTCAAGCATTTTTCCAAAAGAAAAGAAAGTGAAGGATGTAGTTGGTCTTGTGATCAGTGTCATCTGCTCAGGCCAATACTCATTCATTTTATAAAGCAAGTTGTGTTCACACTGTCTCAATCAGTGACGCCTGCGAACACGCACAGATGATGCCACCTGCTAACTCGGAGTGAGAAATTAGGGAAACAGAAAAGTCTTTACTTGTTATTGCCTCCTGTATGACTACATGCCATAGAGAGCATTAACTTTGGTGCACCTGTTGAATATCATCAGGAGGTTAAACATGCCAGTCTGAGCAGACAGAAGCTGTAGCTCTGTTGGCCACATTTGTTGGACATTATGATGATGATCATGAGTGCGTTTGTCATGTCATATGTAACGCTGGTATGGAAGAAAAAAAACAATCAAGAAAAATAAAAGAAAAAAGAAAAATAAAGAGTGAAGATTCTCAAACCAGTTTGCAAAATTCCTCAAGATTTTGCAGCTCTATTTCTAGACATATTTAAATCTTGGCTATTATTTATATATTTTTGTTAGCAGATAAATAAGTGGTGACATATCATTCATACTTGGATTATGGGGTGACATGTCAGATGAAAGAGTAGGTGTTGTGTTTTAAGTCACAGAAAAGTGTGACAAATCAATTTATATTTTAGATATGCCAATGGAATGACAATAACTGGCACAGCAGATGAAATGCAAACATGTCAAAGTAAGTTCTGTGATTATAGAACTCTAATCTAACAATTACTCTTTTTTTTTTTACAGGAATAAAAAATTGAGAAAGAAATTAATTAGATTTTCCTGCCTGGGCTCCCACAGTGCATTATGATATTGACCATGAAACACAGTGTTGACTTGTTTGGTCTAGTGGCTATGAATAACCTCATCTGGTCCGTATCACTACAGCTTACCTCACAGGAGGCTGTTGCTGTATTATAAAACATTTGGAACCTCTAAAAAAGTAAAGATGAAGACAAAAAAATGCAAATCAAAGAGAGGAACAAGTTGTATGAAAGACAGAAGTGTTCGGGATTAAACTCAAGGAGCGTGTGACCACAATCATCCGTCCCCTTGATCTATTGTTGGCTGACATGCTGCACTGACCTTTACTTACATTATCTGCCATCATTTCACCATAAACCACAGATTTACGACTTTAGTGAATGCCAGGGCCCTAAAAATCTTGTCTCCTCCTTCTCTATGTCATCCATAACTTCTCTTTCTCACCTCCTTTTTTCAAAGGGGGTTTCTCTCCCCTGCCATGCCCCCCCACCCCCACCCCCTCCCTTCTGCTAGCTAGGTGTTTAACAGTGGAGAAGGTCAGAGTCGTTAGTTGCATGGTAATAGACAATGTAAATTACAAGGACAGACTAGAAGGGGATGAAAATGTAACTCTGTCAGATATTACAATCGCCTGTCCTGTTAGAGCATCTTGTATGCAAATTCCATTTGTTTCAGGATGTACAAAGTTATAATTAAGAAATAATAATAATGCTATTGATAATTAGGTACAGTGGGTCTCCATGTTTTGGCATCAGTAAACATTGCACCACAAATCATACAACAAGGGCCCGAAGACGAGAGTTAAGTACATGTTTTCTAAAGAACAAAGAGTTTAAAGCTGCATGAAGGTGTTCTTGACCACTAGGGGGCAAAAAACAGGAAAAACACTGCAGCGCGTCCTAAATATGTTATAGTTTATTTCTCAGCAAACAACCAGCATGGTGTTTATCCAAATTTGATTTACGGCATTTGTTTACTTGCAAGGTGTGTGACCCTTCACTAGCCCCTTTTTTTGTTTGTCATTACCATTAATCATCTTTTATCGTCAAATGGGAAGCAGGGATGTTGTGGTTCATGGTTGGTATTTCAACCCCAAGGCCACCTGGGTGCCAACTGGTGATAAATATTTTGATGCTTTTCACGACGATACCTACCTCTTTGTCTGAGAACCCTTAACGTATTTAATTATTGCACTTCATTGATTGATAAACTAAGTGTCGCCGTGTTTGTTATACTGTATGTTTACAGCATTATTATTGCCAAACTTCAGTATATTAGAAGAGGCAGTTGTTTGAAAAGAATGCATAAGTAATGCAGAACAGAGTGAATCTTACAAGGACTATCTGCATGCTCATTTTTCATCTTTTATTTTTCTGAATATGACATTAGAATTTTGAGTAATATTTGAATTGAATGTACAAATAAATCCTGTTTTATAGGTAGAACATGTATGTAGTCGGTTGGTTGAATATGTGTAACTAAAGATTTTTATGTTCGTTATGAAGGAGTATTTTTTTTGTTTAAAGTCAATATTTATATAAAAATATTCTGAGTACATCATTTTCCAAAATTTCAGAGGGCATGTATGTTGTGAAATGACCAACCTTTTAAGATAATGACTCGGGCTTTGCAGCACAACTTCCCATTTCATCATTTAGGAAAGAGCTTTTGCATTTCACCCTGCAGATCAAATTGACCTTCCGTAAAGCGTTTATGTTTTGGAAGGGAATTTTCATAAAACTTTAAAGAAGACCAGCCCTAATAAAACTCCTAATGCTATTGCTGTTGGTCTTGTTCCGTGTTCACATTTGTGAATCTTAAACTGAAGTTGTCTCTACCACTGAGGAAGAGCGCAGGTGCTGGAGGCTGATGGCTGAACGGTTCCCAGAAAGGCTTTTGGCCGAGACGAAAAGCTGTAAAGGTTAAATCTACTTTGTCTGAAAACAGCCATGAAGATGAGATTTAGAGGCTACGATGGCTGCATCGTTTGTGTCATCGTTTCAATTTGTCTGACGTGCGTTTCTGTTCTCTGTTAAATTCAAGCAAAGGATAAGCTTTGTTTCCAAACCTCATCAACACCCCGTTCCCTTGTTTGATGGTAATTGACACGTGTTCTTCCATTCCTCCGACTTCTGTGACTCCATACATAACCTTGATTAATGATGGACAAAGACAGGGTCCCATTACATGCCTATTGCCTCTAAATCTCCAACATCAGGCAGGCTTCAGCATCCCTAATTAAAACTCATTTACAGTAATTAGCACTGATGGAAGGGGAGACAGCAGAGAGGAGCAAAAACATTGAGAGGTTTCAAGGACATGCTGCAACATTTTTATTTTTTAATTTTTAATTTTGTTCTTGGGAAATAGAAGTGAGTTTCTGGCAATGCTGGGAAGTATATTCATCTTATATTATTTATCAAAATATTTATGTGTCCATGTTGCCATCTGTTGACATTGTATGTCGCACAAATCCCATGAAGACAATAATCATCAATAGCCATGTAGACTTCCCGGACTTGGGGATCATGGGGACTGTAGTGAAACCCTAGGGGATTAAAAACATAATAACCATCAGCAGTCACAGGTGGTAATTCATGACTGCGTGTGTACGGCATGCTCGACAAATGCAACAGTAATGCATCACGTGTGCACGTTGTACTGAAATGTGTTTAATGTAAAGTGCACAAAACAACAGTTAATCAGACCCATGAAGGTCACAAACGTATTATTTGAATATGAATGAGGCTAAAAGTTACTTGGGGAGGTGAGAGCAGCTCCATTGAACTCTTTCACCGAGCAACCCGCGACAGCCGGTCTTTGCGGAGTAAACCCCCACAGCTGGTCACATTAAGTCAGCATTCACACCAAATGCTCAGCGCCGTTGTTTGAGGGTTTCACCGCAGGCTGCAGTCATTTGTTGTGAGGAGCAGCTGCGTAACAGTCAACATTCTTCATCTGCTCAGTAATAAAATGGCTTCTAACCTTCCATACAACTCACTCATGATATCACATGTCATGGATAATGTAGCTTTGTCACTTTCAGTCCGTGTTGCTGACGGACGTTACATGGCCGTCCATCAAGAGCCTTTCAAAAACAATTGATTACTGCCTATGAGGTTATTTACAGAAATACCTGTCAGGAATATTTCTTTTGTTAATAGTAGCAGTCTTACAATTTTTTTTTATTTCACCCTCAACATTTGATGTCTGAATACCTACACAGAAAGCGGAAACAAATATTTCCTCCAACTTCATGAATTAATTTTGTCTTTGCTATAAAAGACATCCTGCACGTCAACTCTGATAAACATACGTGTTTAATATGGTCGATCTACATGATCTTTTTGAGTGACATCTCTAGTTGTAGTTTCGCATGTGGTTCATACCTTCATTTATCATTCAAGTGGATGTTTCTGCTGGCCTTTGTGTGAAGAAACTGCCAAAAGAGGAAAATAAATCTCTCTCTCACACGAGCACACAGATAGGCATGTTCATGCGCACAAACACACACACAGAGAATCATAGATTAGCATATAAGCATCGTAAATCATATGTGTGAAGTCATTCTAGCATAAATCATTGGCTAAAGATGATTATAATTAAATCCAGTCAAAGACCAACGACTGCTTTCTAACCACCCCCCCCCCCCCCCCCCCCCCCCCCCCCCCCCCCCCCCCGTCTCTATTAAGTCCCATCACTTCTTGCTGCAGACTATCTGTTACTTTGTGAATTAGACATATTACCCTTTTATTAGCTACAGGGACAGGTCCAGATCTATGGCTTATTAATAAAATACTTACTTGACATTGATAAATACGTAACATGATGACCACGTCACAAGAATTAATCTCCATTTCAGGGATTGCCTCTGATTCATTAATCCATCCAATTACCACAGATTTTACAAAATATCTTTGTCCTGATCTATCTCATTCAATTTCTTTCTCCTTTTCTCTCTCTCTCTTGTGCTGTCTCTCTCTCTCTCTAAGATTTATGGATCTCTACATAATAGATGAGTCTGTCTAAGGAGACAAAATAAAGGCTCTTAGCAGTGTGATGAATTTTGTACATTATCAAATTATATTTCTTATCAATTCAGATCCCCCTTGCTTCACAGGCATTCGGCCTCAAAGACCAAAACCCTGAGTGTAAATGTGAACAATGATTTACATTGATCCATTACTGAGAAAACTAAGGCCAAGATTTTTTTACATTGATTGACAAACTAATTGAGATATACGCAAATGCCGTTGAGATCCCCTACAAATTATTTGCATTTCATTGTGTCTATATTAAGGTGAGTTCACATTAATCAACCTAACAACAGTCCAGTTGCCAAGATATATAGATTTTCATCTGCAGCTCTTTTATATCATGATTGTTTCTTGGGTTTTAATTCATTTGGGAGAGAGAGATTACTGTTTAGAAACTTTTCCAGACTTTCTAAAGATTTCTTCCAGCTGTGCAAATCAGTTTTCAGAAACGATTTTTTTTCTTTGGCTCACATTAATTTTAAAGAAACATCTTGCAAAGTGAAATGTGCATAGATTCATTTCTCAAAACACAGACATTGTATGAATTGAGCCCCATTTTATTCCTTCACTGGTTTTCAAGGACTAGCTGTAGAATAATGATGACACTGTTACATGTATGGTCATCGTTTCAGTTCAGTTTAAATTGAGGGTTAGCACAATCCCCAATGAATAAGCCTGAACAATCGAGTCAGTTTTTTTGACCAGATAGCCTTTGGTTCAAAATTTTGATAAGAATACTTCTTATCGACTTAGCTGTGGTGGTAAGGGCGGAGAACTTCATATATTGACAAACACTTTAAGGACAGAGAAAAACAGAGCTTAAATATCCCTTGGCAACAGAGATGAATGCTTCCTAGAGCCATTAAATGTCAAATCAAATGTAAAAGCAAATCCCTGCATGAGACTGGTGATGTGTTTATAGTTTGAAATGGACTGGAAAGGTCCATTTGGTACAATAACTGTCTTATAACTAAAACCATTGCAATTTTGCTAAATGCTTTTTAGCAAGTTTTTGAGGTTGTTTGTTTACTTCACATAGAATGGTTTACATAATGGTTTTTAAAAAAAGGTTTTTATTCCTTTTTATCTATGGAGTGACGATTGCGGTAAGATCATGAACATAAAAAACTTGTTATGAGTTAATTCTCCCTTCAGACGTTTCTACATTTAAAGAGCCCATATTTTATAATATATTTTAATTTGATAGTCTACTAGAATAGGTTTATACGCAATGCAATGTAATGAAAACATGCTGGATAAAACTGGACCAACTGCAAGGACAAATGCTCCTGGATAAAGTTCTCTTTTGCAGAGGTTTGGTGGCCAACAAGCAGCTATTACAAAACCACTTTCTGAATGTCAGACAGGCAAGTTTTTTTGGGGGGCGAGCTAATGGCAGCAAAAGCTGAAATCTCATTCAGAAGGAGAATTTGTGACAGGGCCTTGTTGCTGCTTTTGAGCTTCTAGAGAAATTGTTCCTTACTGTCAGTTTGTCGTGAAGAACCGTTGCAGAACAGATTACTGATATGGCACAAAATACTGACATTTTTCACTTTTTTCTCTCTCTGGGCTACGGTGAAACAACAGACACAAAAAACACCACTCAGTTTGCCATTTTTGTCTGTGGAATCATTGCAGTTTTATATGAGGGAGAATAACAAGCCATGCATGGCACTACCAAGGGTGAGGATTCTGAGCAAGTTGTTTTGGCTCAAACCACCTGCAATCATCATTATCATCTGACATCAGATAGAAGCAGTTGAAATGGCCCTTGCTAGGAAAAAGCTTTCCCCTCCACTGCACTACAGTAAGGGGAGAAATCGGAAAACTCTGTTCACTGAACTCTGAGTTCACTCGGGCTTCCTAGACATTCAGGGCACTTGCGGCACGAGAGAGAATTTCTGTGCTGCTCATGTTCATGTCGCAGCTCCTTTCCAGTTTGATGTATGAGTTTGGTGCAGTATTGTGGACCTAACATGGTTATTAATGGAAATAGCTGCTGTTCAGTTATAGCCTGAACTTCCTCTTACACAAATAACAAGAATGTGGAACATTGAAACATGGGGAAATGTGGAAAATTGTAACCTGATGCCTAAACCTGCCAAGGAAATGTAATTTTAGAAAAGGGACTTATCTTCTTCAGGCGGTTGCTCCCTGCTGTCAACAAGCGTTTTGATCTTTTTGAGCTAGTGACTCACATGTCTAATCTCTTTCCACACTCTCTCCCCGCACAAATAACTTGAAACATAACTAACCACATTGCTACAGAATGAAATGCCAAATTCATCCTCTTTTATTCCAGTGTCATACTTATTTATTTATTGTACAAAATCAGCTTTTTAAAGTGAGATGGATTATTATAATGTTGATGTGGATTTAGGGGTGTGCGTGTGTGTGCACGTACAAATGGCTACTTACATCTATTATGCTTGAAGGAATCCAAAAATTGGGGACCTGTATTACGAGGCATGAATTTTGGTTAGCAAGGTAACCTTCAAGTTTAACCTTGGATTCTCAGGATTACAATGTGGTGCAGGGTTATATAACCATAGTAACTAACTAGTAACTGTACGCCGCACACCTAATGACAAATAATAAGGAGCAATACATATTTTTATACTGTTCCACACTTAAAAAATTATCTTCTAGCAAATGGAGGGGATAGTTTACACACACAATTATGTGAACAGATTATTTTAATTGAACAAAGATTCTTTGATTCCCAACACAATTCCTGACAGTGATGATACTCTCTCATTCCATCACTGCAGCTCAGCACAACATGATGAGTCTGTGATGACAATTGATGATGTCTTTTATATTGGTATTGGTTCTTGTTTCTGTTGAGGAATTTCCGTCTATCCTCCCAGAGAAACTGTTAAGACGAGTCTTCTCAGGCACCAAGCAAGGTCATCTCATTAATGGCAAGCCTAAACAATCATTGAGCAGCTGATGTCTCAGTCGAGGTGTCATACTCGCGGGGAGATGACGAAATTACTCTAAACTAAATACACTACAGAGACCGGAGATGGGCGGACTGTCTTGGGACGCCGGACACTGTGAACCTGTTGATCTGTGTAGCGAACCAGAAGTCTCCTCAATATTGAGCTCTTATAATAAATACTTCTGCTTAAGACATCCACGGTTTCCATCTTCCTGAATTAGCATCCACTCCATCAATTATTCCATTTTAGCTGAGTCTGGCGAACAGGACTCTAAATTATTCCATTTCAGTTTGTTCATCAAGTTTTATGACCATTTTGTTTACATTTAATATTATTAAATGATAATATGTGTTGGCAAATAACAAACCTGCCACAGCATGTGAAAAAAAAAAATGGTGAGAAGGCCACAGGTGCGAGCTGAATAAATCTTGCCCTGGCATACCCCTCAGGTACACTGGACCTTGAACAATGCACTAAAAGTAGAGCATTGTAGCACATACGAGAGGATGTTATCTTGCGATGGCTTAGCATTATAATGACAGCTCTCTCACCTTGGCCTACTTATTTAATTCATAAAAGCACTTTATCAGAGGAGGAAATATCCTAAATTTACATGAGATAGGTGTGTAAGACATGGCCTTGAGAATGTAGAATAACTGCAGAGGGCTAGCCCTGCAGAAAAGTATTGCTCATACAGTACACGTCATCTTCACAACCTGATGAATCTGATGGTGAATGAGAAACGTGCCGTAAATTCTTACTACCAAGCTTACTTGAGATATGTTAGGCGGAGTGGTTCAAAGAGCTACTGACGTGTCAAACATCATAATAAAAAAATTTACAATGGATTTGACCAACAGTAAATGTTCATAATGTGATGCATTTACTGCTCTTTTATGAACACAATTGATCTCACCCTGTACAGTTTGCACCAACAACTAAATGCAACACTGCCCAGTGTGAATGAAGGCTGCATGTTGGCGGAGGTGGATCAATTGCGTATGAACACGATTACACACCATTTCAAAAACGTCTTCTTGACAAGTAGATTTAGTAACAATCCCATAATAATTCTACGCTTTTACGACTATTAACTATCACCATCACTTCTGTAACTTCCTCCTGGTCGAAAAGCACTCCTCAGTTCTCTGAAGGAACACACAAAGCACCACTGCAAAGCCAGTCTCGGACAAAGTCAACAATGTTGCCACTCCCACAGTGACAAGTAATGATAACACTTAAATACAGAATGTTATTTTAAGGCATCAGCATTTATTTGGAAAAAACACTGTCTTTCACGCTCAAAAGAGACCCAGTGCTGGTGACAAACACTGTTATCAACGCCACCGGCAGAAATGGTTTAGTCATATATTCTTCACAGGTCTGCTCCATCATCGTTGCTAGGTAACGTCTTGTTTCTTGCCAGCTGAAATGTTGTTCAACATCTTGGCATTATGATTTTGGGGAGGAAAGTGTTACATATTTAGACTTTCTATTCAGGGGAAGAGGCATCAGCATGGAGCCAACAGCATAAACTGGCCAAATTCTCTCAATCACTGAATCTGACAGCCACTTTTTTCATTTAAAAAAAAGAGGGGGCAATAGAACAGGGTGCAGAGTTCTGCCTGACCAAATTATCTCCATCGGTGGCTCGACCGTTATGAGAGCATTATAAATCTAGACTATGGTAATAGAGTGGCCGGCCTCTCGGGCCTGAAAATGACTTATTATGTGTCAGTATTTTTTCCTTCCTCTTCTAGGTATTTTGGCTTGAAGTGTAAATAATTAATTTCCCTATTTAAAGAGCGTCATGTTTGATTTATAACCATAGAGGTGCAGCGAGGT
This sequence comes from Scophthalmus maximus, assembly GCF_022379125.1. Classification (NCBI taxonomy): domain Eukaryota; kingdom Metazoa; phylum Chordata; class Actinopteri; order Pleuronectiformes; family Scophthalmidae; genus Scophthalmus; species Scophthalmus maximus. The sequence continues at coordinate 11,892,085 of NC_061533.1, read as the reverse complement.
GACTGTATAGGGGTGGCATTCACTTCTGAATGACAGAAACATCTTCATTCTGAACCATACAAGAATATGGAGGAGAAACTGCAGAGAAATGTGACAGAGGGGTTCATTTGAAGGCTCTGTCACTATAGCAGTGGATATAAACATAACCTTTTCAAAATACGCAAGTTAGAAACTTGGTTAACTCAAGAATTGAAACTTGACATGATTAATTACCACAACACATGGTTTCAGATAATTTCATAGTTTAACGTTTTAGAACTAAAGGTATAATGGCAAGCAAGTATAACCTCAAAAAAAGCACAGCAGTCTGATTATTTGTGATGCATTCTCCTTTTTGTTCATGGCGGAATGTAGAACCACAACTGGAATTGACTGTTTTCATATCTTCACATTTCTGTGTGGTTCTATGTGGTTCATAGAAACACACTGTATGCAAATGCTATACAGCATAAAACAAGTATGGACATAACTTTTTTTATGTGAAATGTTTTAAGTAATTATATCAAAAATATATTTTAGCCATTTGGGAGCTCATACAGTATGAGGCTCTAAGGTTCAACAGACCCTGCTTTCACTGTTAACTTAATTACTGTAGATAATCTTTTTTTATGTTTTCATGCATGTATACACAAATATATTACTTTCATAACTGTTCAGGTAGTTATCATACCTTTTGACCGACATACAGAATGAGTCATATCACTCAATAGGATTATTATACCTTACAAGGGGCGCTGTATAATAAAATCCACTCATTGTCTCTGGTTATATCAGTGTATTGATGTTGCACTTGATGTTTGACCAAATGTACAAAAAAGCCAATGTCAAAGGTTCCTAGCCTTCTGCCAACACAGTAAATTTCTAAACATAGAAACTCATTATTACCCAAACATAATCCACTACAACTCTCATATTATAAGTGGGATACCAAGGTTAATGTAAGTGTGCACATATTAAATATGTGTGTTTGGTTAAACTGTATTTTTTAAATGTCATTAAAATAATCGTACGCTGTTCTTTGCGAGAGCTCGTGGACCATGATGGAGTTCCAAACTTTTTTAACTTGTACCAGATTTGTCTTTTCACAAAATGACCAGTCACAGTAGAGGGTAGGGGCTGTAAAGACACTTGCCTTCATTTACAGGAGCAGAAAAGGGAGCAACAAAGGTCAAAGAAAGACAAAGTATTCATATTACAGACTAGCGATAATTAAGTCGTCCCAAAAGGCCTGCTGTGATGTGAATTTGCTCTCATTTATTTGCCTTGCTGGAGTCACAGAACCCATATGATGCTTATTTTATGAACTATCATATTCATTCATATTCAAGCCAAACATTTGTACACACATATTTTGAGTGCCCCCATTTGGGTTTGTGCCAAGCCAGTCTAAGTGTTTGTGCCAATTCCGAGGATGTAGCTGAGACCCCCTCCCCTCCTCCAGCTTTATCTGTTCCTTGCTCAATTTCTATATATAAAACATTTCTGTCTCCTTTGACTTTTATCTTCCTTTAACTCCACACCTCTTTTTCTTTGTCTCTAAAGCACCTATGACTCTGCCTCCAGTTCTCTGCCTCTTTCTTTCTTTTTCCTTTCTGTGGACTTTGTCTTTCTCGTCTGTAAGAACAGTTGCCAAACATGATGCTTCTCTATGAGTCTGTCCAGAGAGGGGAGTGATTCACTGAAGGTCAGCCCTTATCTCTCTCTCTCTCTGTCTGTCTGCTCTCTATCCTCGCATCCACTGTGACTTCATACACACGCACACACACGCACACACTGTGCGCTCAGATTATAACTAGTTTCAGATGGGAGCTTTGAAGCCCCAGAAGGCTGGCTTTCTTTCATCCCAGCATTGACTCATGTTCCATTTTCATAATTTGGTAATTTCATGAATATGTAATGCCTTCCTGTTGACCTGACTAATATGAAGTAGACACAATGACATATGCACACGCAGACACACACACAGTACACATACGCACAAACATTTTCCCAAAAGGATGACTTGAGATATTTTCAAAATGGTACATATTAGTATTTTTGCATTGTTCAGATAATTGATTGAGTTACATATTTAATCACTTCCTTGACTTCAGATCCTTAAGCTTTTGGAGAGCACAATGTTAAGTCAAACATTTTAACCCGAAATAGCTGGTATTGCTGCAGCTCGGTTCTTTCGCTGAACATGAAAAAACTTCTCAAGTGAAGTCGAGGCGCTCAATGCCATGATGACAAAAGATGAGGAAATGAAGAGTGTAAGCGTTATCCCATTAGCAAGATTATACCAGCATTATCATTTTAATATATTTGTGGTCAGCTTTGCATTGCTGATATAATCAGTGTCAACAAGAAAGACACTCTTTAATCAATGTGATAGTGAGAAAGGGGGAAAAGTAGATGAGAGTGTGAGGAAGGAAAATGACATGGAAGGGAATTCAAAAAGAAGATGAGCAATTACGTGTCATGTAAAGCAATGAAAGGGGTCCGTGTTTTTGTTCACATCTGGTATCAACAGCAAACATTGATGGCTTATGACAAAAAAGACAACTGTAGTGTACTGACTCAGATAACTCAGAGGGAGATAGCATGTTAAAGAGACTAGAAGCTCGCAGATGAATGTGGCCATGACTCTGGATTGATTTTTGTCTTTGCAACTGTGATTCCGATCATATTGAAGAACTTTAGCAGTGAGAGGCACCATGCTGGTGCTTACAGCAGCTTTGTTCAGGCAGTCAAAAAGAAGTTAGTTCTCTACAAATCATACATGACTTTATGCAGCCCACTAATATTCCTCCCAGCTTCAGACAGGAACATCAGTACTAGACATAAGTAGGAGACAACCTCCGAATACTTCAAATATTTATCCAATCCCAACAGTTTTAATATTCATGCTCTCCACAGCAATCTCTCTCTCTGAGCAAGCACATGAACATCACACATAATGCTTGAAATTGGAATAATCAGCTTTCTGCTCCAAAGGCAATGTGACTAATGAGTGCCTGAACGTGCCAACATTTGTTTGCAGATATAAGCAGTGAATTAACAGAGAAAATGCCACATATAACTGGTTCAATCAAAAACCAATAATTTTCAAACCTTGACTACATTGTGACATTTACAAATATTTGTGTTAAATTGAGTTTATCAAACTGTGACAAAAGACAAAGGAGATTGATTTAAAACTTCTCAAACTGTAAATGCGGCAGATCCAAAGAAAAAGCCACCAACAGCAGTCAAAGAAAAGGGAAAGTGAAAAAAGTGTTTTTCTGAGAATGACAACAACTGAATGTTACACTGTTGTGTGGTACATCTCACCGCCACCACATATGTTTTTCTCTCCCCCTTTTTTCCCCCTCTCCTTAAGTCCCTCCTTTCTTTCCATCCCTCGTTATCAGCCCGGGTGCAGCCATAGGGACCACCCGTGGAGAGGTGCCCACGAGGCTCAAACTGCCTGCCTGTCTGTCCTTTCTCTCTGTTCTCTCTGTTCGAGGTCGAGCACCATCGGGGGGTGCGATTAATTGCGATAAATTGCTGTCTTATCCCAAATATACAGCGCACGCGCACACTTGGCTTGAGAAAACTCTGTGTGTGTGTGTGTGTGTGTGTGTGTGTGTGTGTGTGTGTGTGTGTGTGTGTGTGTGTGTGTGTGTGTGTGTGTGTGTGTGTGTGTGTGTGTGTGTGTGTGTGTGTGTGTGTGTGTGTGTGAGTGAGTGAGTGAGTGAGTGAGTGAGTGAGTGAGTGAGTGAGTGAGTGAGTGAGTGAGTGAGTGAGTGAGTGAGTGAGTGAGTGAGTGAGTGAGTGAGTGAGTGAGTGAGTGAGATTGTGTTAGAGCAATTAAAGTGGGAATCGCCAAGACTTATTTTAAAATGACAACAATTTGAATATAGTGAAGTGAAGTATTGAACTACATTTTCTTTTACCACCCGGAAAATAACGTTTTGAATTCTGCGTGCGTGTGGAGATAGAGAGCAGACAGGTTTACCAAGCTCTGATGCAAATAAATATTAGCATTAGCACTGCAGTGTAGATAAAATGCAGCTGGAGCCTCGCTGAGTAAAAATAGGAAAATAATCGGAGACATTTTTCATTATTTTCAGATGGCCACCACTACTTCATTTTTAGACAATCTTGCTTCCTCTCACAAGTGGAGGCCAGAGTTAATCAGCTATGATTATGGTTCATTTTAGTTTTAGTTTGGGTTCCTTTTTGGTTTGATCCCAGTGTTGCTTGGGTTTTGCTATTTGTATATAATAACTGTCAAAGGAAGAAGAATAAGATGAAATAAATATAAATACAGATTAGAACCGGAGCTAGGAGAATCAGATTGCTCATTTAATCAACCGCATACTGTAAGTTTTGATGAATTTTCTATCTCACTCATCGCTCCTCATCCTCATCCTCATTCTCTTCTTTCCTCGTCCTATTATTTGTTGTCCTCCCATAACCTTTTGAAGATAGCATTGATTTTTTTTACAACCTACATGTCTGTTCCTCACTACCATCACCATTGCCTTCAAGTTGCAGCATATTAGCAATTAGGAGGTCCACATTAAAATGATGAAGCCAGGAGACAGTGTATTTACCAGGTGTTTACATTCCCGTGGTTGTCAGTCAACAATGAACCAATGAAGGACCATTTAAGAAAAAAAAAATCTTTTGTTTTGCAGCCTGGATATACAGTTAATCATTACAAATTGTGTTTAAGTCAGTTACACACTGACTGAGGCATAAATGCAACTAACTTATTAAATTTATTTCCATCTTCATAGCAGTTACTGTCTTGTCTCCAGAATTTCCTTTTAGCCATAAGTCTTGGATATAAAATTTTATTAGGTTTCTGTGACCTTGAAAGTGCTAAGAATATTCTGCTTCACATTACAAACAACACTCATATGAATGCAAATTATAGTAGGTCGGCAGTCTCACCACAGTTGAGACTATTGCCCCCAAAATATGGGGCAGACTGAACCCTAGCACAAAGGGTTCTACTCTTGAATGGTTTGTCCCTGATCTCTCCAACAACATTTTTCACTTTTCTCTATTGGCCTGTAATTTTCTTCATCAATCCATCTCGCCCCATCTGGAGTACCCCAAGGATCCATCTTCGGTCATTTCTCGTTTAATATGCATTTATGTTACGTTTGCTGACATCCCGCTATCCAGCACAAAATCTTCGACTATCGATTAAACTGGTAAATCCAGCATTTAAAACGGCCCATGCAACTATATGTCTTTAGTATTTGTTTTGTTACCATCTTTCTTCCATGCAAAGCTGCATATGTAGCAACAAAAACACAAGCACAAACTATAAAACAGAGTAAGTCAACATTTGCTACCTTATCTAAATAGCAGTTGACTTGTTAAGATGTATGTATTCATACCTTTGTAAAAAAAAAACATTTTACCACATCCATAAATATTTGACCACCTCTTGACCTCAGTATGTCTGTGACTTTTCACTGGATTTCATTCTTGTTCTTGCTGTCGGCCTTTCGGTCCCACACACATTGAGTTTGTGTGTGTCTCCAGGGTGGTCTCGAGCTTGGTTCAGTGTTACTTCTCTGTCACTCTTCTGTCACTGAGTGAGCACAGAGCACATATTCCTATTGAAGGCCAACAGCTGACAGAGAGTCAGTTTGTCATCCTGAGCTGAAACCACAGAATTCGATTGTTTAGTTTTGTTTTGTTCAAGCAGGTCTATCCATTTTTTTTAGCTCTACCTAAGCCTGGAACTTGCCTAGTCACAACAGAGGTATGAGAAACATTTAACGTTCCTCAAACAGATTTTCTTTGTAGATTTATTCTTTTTATTACTGATATGGAAGATTTTAAGGTTTTATTCCTTATAAAATCATTTTCACATTACAGTAGAAAAACATGGGTCTTAATCAGCAGTTTATATATATATAGTAGCAAGTAGACCTAGTAATTTACCTCAGATTCAGTGGATCCTTATCCTGAGCTGTCAAATTATTACCGTATAACACATAGTATATGTGCAAATGGCCTCAATGGGATTGGGATTGTGTTAGATTAAGGAAATGGGTTCCTTCAAAATTTCAAGCCCTTAGCTGCTTCCTAGTCAGAGCAGTTACACGAGTAGACACACACACAAACTGTTCTCCAATTATAGTAGTGGGCTTACTTTGAGTTGTTTTATCTTTCTCTGAAACATCAGTGTTTCCCAATAATTACTTAGACTGTTGCAGCCTGCCACTTTCTAATTTGTCCTGCCACCATTTCATTTTTTTTTACACTTCGCATAACATAAAAGCTCTCTAATTGAGTGTTTTGTGTCTGTACTTAAATGTAGAGCTGTGTGCATTGCTCTTTGCCCCTCTCTCTCTCTCTCTGGACCCTGGCGGAGGAGGCTGCGCTGCTGGTGCTCCGGGTTTCCCGTGGTTATTGTCGGTGATTGCAAACTTTTTTTCCACCCAAACTGGTACTACGTGTTCTATGGTGTGAGTGCGTGTGATCGTGGTTGTTTTCTGACACACATGTACGTCTCTCTGGTGAGAGCCAGAGTGAGAGTGGACTTCAGGTTCCACTCTCTGATGAACGACATGCAAGAGTTTTTGAATCACTGGTGTTTCACCACGGCCGTGTGTTCAGTGACGGAGGGAGAACTCATCTTTCACTCTGTGTTTATGACCTGATTTATTTCTGGTTTTCTGTTATTTTGTTGTTGTGTTTTTTTTTCTCATTTCATTTGTGGAGGACCGTGATGTTCTCTTGTAAATCTTAATAAACATTGTGTTTTTTAAAAATCAAAAATCTCTCTTTCTCTCTCCCTCTCTCTCTCTCTCTCTCTCTCTCTCTCTCTCTCTCTCTCTCTCTCTCTCTCTCTCTCTCTCTCTCTCTCTCTCTCGCACACACACTAACAAACACACTGACAACACACTGACAAACAAGTAAGTCCATATAGGACAATTATAGGCTTTTTGCACAGCAGACATTTTGAAATATCAATGTAGGAAAAAGCAGGTGTAAATAATCAAATGAATGGTGGTTGAATCTCAGTTAGCTGATTCATTTTCAGGTGTTTCCAGGTATTTTGCTCACTTGAACTGAACAGAGCCATCATTACGTGTCTGCAGTGTAAAAGGCCTATTGATCAAATTCATGATGTTTTAAAGTAAAAGTTTTCTAATAATGTATTAGGAACGTATTGGCATTTAAATGTAAGTACATCCATAACATCCTTTCATGAATAACTGCTCAACACATCCATATAAAAATAGAGTAAAAAAACCCATCTGAAGTAAACTTTTTTAGCCTGACAATAATGAGCTCTCATCAAAAATCTCTCTTTCTCTCTCCCTCTCTCTCCCTCTCTCTCTCTCTCTCTCTCTCTCTCTCTCTCTCTCTCTCTCTCGCACACACTAACAAACACACTGACAAACATACACACAAACATACACACAAACATTAACCCAACCGTCTGCGTGTCAGTGTGCAGTCAAAATATCCATAAAGTTTTTATCGTCGTCGGTAGCCAGGTAGAACTTGTCACAACACTGGTAGTTTGTGTTTCATCCGTGCACATTGTGGTAACAGGCCTTAGCAGGTAGACAGATGTTTGGTTAACACCTGCCCTCACCTTGTACCTGTTACTTTGGCCAAATTGTGCATTAGAGTGAACTGCATGTGTGTTCACTGCAATCACAACAATCAATCCTCATCGACCTGCCACCGCTCAGGCTGCTATACTGCCAACGATTGGATTCAATTTTGTGGTAAACAGAAGCATTCTTTCCTAAATTATCATTAAATACCTATTGCCCAACACCAACATGAAAGAAGATATTCTTGATGTGAAATATTTTTCATTGCATGAATTAAAGGGTTAAATGCTTTCAAAGTTGCAAAGTTTAATTTGGGCCTGTTAGATCTATGTGAGAAATTAATATGCAAATGGTTATGCCTTTATTTATCAGGCCCTTATGATGTCACACTACATTGTGACAGCCGTTGGGTGCACAAGAGGAGCTTTAAAGTGTAAAAGTTGAAACAGTACTACATCCCAAATCTATCTTTTGAGTTTCAGATACTTAACCTATTGACACTTAAAAAGCATTACGAGGCATATGCCCTTCTCTGCTCTCGGGCTGTGTGTTGACAGTCTTCCAAACAGTCATATTAATACACAAATAACTTTCATGTGAGATGTTTACAGAGGATTGGCAGAACGTTTTGTTTTTCTAATTGAGCATGATTTGCCTGTGCCTATATTGTGTATTTTTATAAATCAAGACAGATTTTATGCCTTACTCACTGGCTAGGCCCTTCATTTTCCATAACCATAGTGATCCAGTTGATTGAGGAAGTATTTGTCTAATCTCAAGGCTTGACCAGGCACACAGCCTGTGGTCGCCATGAGATTGGTTGTACCTCTCATTATTCTGTCTTGCTGTTTCATTATTTTCATTTAGTTTGTTCTCTTTTTTTATCCCTTTCCTCCCTCTCTTAACTAAGATAAGTGTAAGGAGGCAGGGATTCGTCTCTTGAAATGGACAGTAAATTCTTTGCAAGTTGCTCAAACTGTAAAAAAAAAAAAAAAGCTGTGGTCCTTCTCCTTGAGACGAATCTCAGAGGGTGATACATAATGAAAGTGTAATGTGGCAGATAAGAATGAAACAAACCAGTTATGGTGGAGGAGAAAGATTATATATATATATGTGTTATTATATCACCATATTTACTTCATGGATTTACATTGTTGGAGATGAAAATAAGAGTTCTCACCAAATATATTAGTATTTGTATATTATTAATTATTTGTTTGATTGATCTAAAATGAACAATGTTATTTAAACCTGAGAATGTCAACATTTTTTTCTTTTAACCATGACTTTCCTCCAAAACGTCCAAAGCTAAAGCTAAAAATGTAAATTTTTGCTGTCAATCGTCATTTTAGCATCTCACTTTGCAGCAGTGATGAAGAAGTGTATTTTAAAGCAGGCCTGCCATCTTTTACATGACTAGGATGTGTTCAGAGGGACGGATATGACTGTGAAACACTCCTTTTCTGTCTGGCATTAAATAAAATTATAAGTATAAAACGTGAAAAAACTGAGCTGCTTTGCCATTCTGTATAGTGTTTCCATGATTCATAAACAATGATGAATTGACCATTGTGTTCATCATTAGCTAACCAAGCAACACAGTGCACATTGAGTAAATTATTTTTAGCTCAGGGTTCAGGGCCCCTGAGTAAAACCGAAAGGTGTATCTCACTCTATTATCAACTCATGAGACCCCTCTTGTAGGTGTATCTATCATCCTCCATTTGACTCTTTTTATCTGATGAAGTCGAGCAAAGGTTAGGAGCTTGTGTGAAACACTCACACATTTCATTTCCCACACCATGTGTGGGAAGTAGCCATCTGTCTCTTTTTCTGCTTTTTCCTGTTGCTTTTCCTGTCTTCCACAGTTTCTGTCTGTTTCTCTGTGGTGTAATAAAAGTCAGTCACTTACTTCCAGAAGTCACATTTTTGTTTTTCCTCTGTGTCTTGTTGCTTGTATCTATTTTCTAAAGTAGCATAAACTGCTGAGATTGGATGTGGTCCTTTCACATTGCTGTATTCCTTTGCCAAGAACTTCATGCGTGGGTGAAGATCACTGCAGGTCTTCCTTCCTATTTAACTGTTTTGAATGTAACTGAATTTAAGCAGGAGTGTTTCTTGAAAGACCATTTTCATTTTGACATTGTTATAAATAAATATTCACACGTATGCTGTTCATTGATTATTTATTACTTAACTTTGCTATTATACAGAACATAATAGTATACATTTATCCAAACACTAACACATAAAGATGCCATGCTCAGATTAGTTGCTATTTCCACAGAGCAGACATTCACTGTAAATGTCCATACCATACTGGCTAAGTCATTTTTAAAAGTCTGCCGTTCAAATGTCGATTTCACTCACACACACACACAGAGAGACAGTTGCAGTACACATGTCCATGTTGTCAGATTTCATTGAAAACTGGGAAAGCAAATCCATCCAGACATCCTGTTCCCAGCAACTTACTCCTGTGAGACTACTAGGTCTTCAAGTTGTGAGATGTACTCACTCTAGCATGTCCTTAGTCTGCCAGGGTCTCTCAGTTGAATGTGTCCAGTACACCTAAAAAGAAAGTCCCAGGGGGCCTCATGGCATGTTGCCTGAACCATCTCAGCTGGCTACAGAGGAGCAGTGGACCAAGTTGTTTTGAGATTTTTGAGCTTTCTCAGTCTCAATCTAGAATCCCACTCTTTGGTCTGTACCCAGAGTACATGGCTATGTTTGAGATTGTGCAAATATTATTATCCTGTGCACCGGCATAGCCAGGAAACACGCTCACTGTACGCTTTTGAAGAGCTGAGCCGTTGTTAAGCTGAGGTCTGTCTGCTGCTGAGAACTGTACACTTGTCACGTGAACGTGCAAAGCACAAGCGGTATCTACATATTTTATGCAGAATTCCTCCTTCTGAGGATGGTAAAAACTTTATGGATAATAATCAAATGAATGGTGGTTGAATCTCAGTTAGCTGATTCATTTTCAGGTGTTTCCAGGTATTTTGCTCACTTGAACTGAACAGAGCCATCATTAAGTGTCTGCAGTATAAAAGGCCTATTGATCAAATTCATGATGTTTTAAAGTAAAATTTTTCTAATAATGTATTAGGAACGTATAAGCATTTAAATGTAAGTACATCCATAACATCCTTTCATGAATAACTGGTCAACACATCCATATAAAAATAGAGTAAAAAACCCCATCTGAAGTAAACTTTTTTAGCCTGAAAATAATGAGCTCTCTCATACTGAGAAGTTCCTGATACTTTTATTCTCAGACAGGGCCCGAGTCACATTTTAGATAATACTTCTTAGTTATTATTCAAGTCTCTATCTTTCAAATGACATGAGAGATGTATGTACTTTGATCTATCTTTTTTAATGTGTCTTATGTATGAAGTCTGATATTTTTGCTAATAACGAACACATGTTTTCGTTCACACATGCCTTTTTTTTCCTCTGCGAAACCCCTAATTAGAGTTGTCACCCTCTGTCTGAATTTGAATGTTTAAATCCCAGTGGGTTCAGTTCCACTTTAATGATCTCTCTTTCTCTGTCACAACATGATGTAATTAAGGGCACATCTCTTCATTTCTTTTTAATACACGTTGTAGTTGTCTTTAATAGCTGTGGTAATTTACATATTTTGAACTGTTGCCGTGTCATTGTGGAATTAAAGCCCCTTTATGCGAAATACATCAATGGTCCACTGGCCCAGTCCACTGTAGATTCCATTCCCAACTCTAAACTGCAGAACAACATTGTGTATTGTGTGGAGTTTTAATGTTGTTGCATCTTCTATCTTTTCTTAGTTCCCAGCCATGTAGCTACACAATGATATAAAATTCCCATTGGTGATCATTAAAGTTTCATACGGCAGTTTTGCTTGTAGAAATACAAGCATATCTTTTTATATGGATAAAAAGAATACAAATAAATTTGAGCTACTATTTCAAAGTGGTTGTTTTCTTATCAAGGGCTCATTTCCAGATAATTTGCAGCAACTTTAGATTTTTCATTAACATGAATCAAGTCACTGCTCTGAAGGCCATTGAAACTGCTTTAGTAGAAGTAGGCAGTGTGTGTCTGATTATGTAACGATAATTATAATTATGTATTTGTGTTCTTTGAGTACGTTTATCTAAACCACTTGTGCGCATATATGTCTGCACTGCTGCCCATTCTAAGCCTTTCTAATCCTGTAATTGAACTTTGTATTACCATTTTTTTGTGAATGCTCAGCAGACAAGCAGCAGTAGCAACTGTGGCACTTTCAATCAGGACAGTTCTTTTTCATTACTGCTCTGTCCTCTGTTTAACACGGCAGTAAAGTAAGCTAAAGTGATATAAAGTGTTCTGCTTGGAACCATGGGATTGAGTCTCTGGGAAAAACTTCAAGTGGAAAAAAAAGTGAACGTGCAAGAGGGTGTATGGGTTTAATGTATCCATATATATACTATACCTGTATATTATGGATGACGGGTACAGTATACATTAATGTACTTTTATTTCTCTCTCTCTCTCTTTATCCTCTTCACACACACACGCACACATGCACATTGACTGGGTGCCGTACATCGAGCCACATTTCTTCTTATAATAATAGACTCCAGCAATAACTGCAGGCGGTGTACATGGTTGTCACGGTGATGAATGGTCTCCAGGGCAACACAGGAAGTCCATCTGGGAAGAAATCTGAAAGAGGAAGTAGATAACAGAGATCGAGGAGACACGACACTGATTTATTCATCCTCATCCATCATCTTCACAACTATTGGATTCTACAATGAATGAATGGCCAATTAACTATTTGGGGCTTTTAGAGCGAGTAACAACAAAGTATAAGCTCATATAACAAGAAGATCAGCTAAATGTTTTGTCGCCATAAACAAGATAACCAAAAATAGTAGCTTCAATTGGATCTGAGACCAGCAGCAGTAAATTATACTGGTTAACCATAACTTTTGTTTCTTTCCATAGTTCTGCTTTTTCTTTTCCTCTCTTCTCTTCTCTTTCCACTGCCTTTATATCCTCTTCCCTGTGATCTCGGCCACGCCCACAGTGCTTACAATTTCCCCCTCCTCTCTAAGAAACTGTAGAAATTCTAGCAGTTATGTATTAAGTCCTGTTAATGACTGTAGTCATTTGACACTGTACAGCTTTTCACAGAAAATTCAATATGACAGTGCAGAGCGCCATGGTGGTTTTCATGTAGACTTTCTTTGTACTCCCCCTCACTAATCTGTATGTGTATAACTGATATACTGGGATGCATAATGGTTTTTTTTCAGTTCTCACTCGCTGATTAGTAAACAGCTCAGACTTCTCCTAACATGAAGATCAAAGGTAATTTTCAATGTCATGCTAAAAATCGCTCATCGTGTGTGTGTGTGTGTGTGTGTGTGTGTGTGTGTGTGTGTGTGTGTGTGTGTGTGTGTGTGTGTGTGTTGGGGGGGCGGTTTGTGTCAGCACATGTAGAATATATGACATATGAGGCAGGGAAAATCAAAAGAAATGGGTATCATGCAGAACTGAATGTGCGACTTGTGCAGAACACAGATTGTTTACAAAATGCATTGGTTACAAATCATCTATGTTAAACAAGGGAAAGTAATTAGCACTAATGCTGTGAAAGATAACAGAATGAGACCCAAATATTTAGGAGTTTCAAGTAATATAAATGCAATAATTTTTAGTTGTTTTTTTCTCTCATTTTGTTTTTTCAAATTGGTTTAACGTGGAGGAAAACAAGCCAGGTATTTACTTAATGTAAATCCCTTCAACAATAAGCTTGAGATGTTGTGTGAGTTGTTGAACAAAATGTTGGCTTCAGTTAAAAGAAAATAAAGAAAAGTACTTCCTGCTTTGTTGTGTCAGGATAACTTTTTATAATGTCTTCTTAGTTGCACCTGCAAAACAGCACGTCTTTGCATTTTTTAACACGATGGTCATGGGGGAAAAGTTTGCTTACTTAATCATTTCCAAATTCATTAAAATTAAAAAGCCTGTCAGTGAGCGTTAACTACTCCAGACTTCAGATGTCAGTACGTCCCTGAGCATACTGCAAACAATCCTTTCATTACGACGCACTGTAAGGTTCCTCAGAACACTGCTGAGATGATCGCATCATTTATGTGTGGGTGTGATTATTGTTTAGCTTTTAAGGTCATCCAGTACTTTGTCAGATAATTTAAAAGCTTTTAGTAAGACCATTGAAATCAATGCCATTACTCCCCCGAGAATCCAACATGTTTCCTTCTTTCATGCTGAACAATGACAAAACTCTGTTAGATTAAAACTACAATCAAATGTCAAACAGCTGTGTCTCATACAAGTTGCCAAATTTTGTTGAAATTGGGCATTTTGAAATTACCTTTATGCTGCTTCATATGTAATGCTCTAATTAAAATTTTGATGTGGGACCAGTGTTGATGGTCAAACACAAACACTGTGCATTACACACTCGTAATGCTCCCACATCCACAGTATACTGCACATCACTGAAAATCACGTTACCTATTAGTATTAGCTGAACTTGAAAAAAGTAGAATAGAATAATTGACAAGATTACTTTCAACACCTAAAAAGGCCTGCCTGTCAAAAATAATGTAGTTGTCTGTCTTTTAAACTGTATATAACTTTCCACTTCTGGAGACTGGAGCTGACATTGGATGAGAGGCAGGGGAGTGTGCAGGGTAACATACAGAGACAGACAACCATCCACTCTCACATTCACAATTTAGAGTCTCCAATTAACCTGACCCCACTCTGCATGTCTTTGGACTGTGGGAGGAAGACGGAGAACCCACGCATAAACAGGGACAACATGCAAACTCCACACAAAGGCCCTGGTTGGTTGGAACCAGGATTTCGACCCAGAACCTTCCTGCTTTGAAGCGACAGCACTAACCACCACACCACCATGCAGCCCTTTTTTGAACAATGTGTGCAGGGAAATCTTACAGCAGCTCTCTAAGATAAACACTACAACTTAGTGTCGTGTAAAAGTAACAGGAGGTCATACTGAACTCCATTTTTATCTGTGAGAAAGGTATGGCTTTATAGACTATATACTGTATCAGTGTGACTTCACAGGTCAATGGAAATGTCTCCTCGCTGCTTATATTGCTGAGGTACAGTGTCTTTTTATGTACCATTTTGTTTGAACAAAGCTTTAGAATTATTTCAAAAGGAAAGATACTGAGAAAGAGACCAAATACAGAATTAGAGGACGGTAAAACCACAGATCTTAGAAGATGAAGCGCTGACGATGGGGAAGGGCTCGCTGGAAATGAAAGTGGGTCATGTATGTCACTTTGTGATGACAGGCTGTGTGTCACCACTGGGCACTCTGTGTCACTCTGCCACATTCCTCTGGAGAGACTAACCCTGACACAGGACAGGGACTGTCACCGGCCTCAGCCCTCTACTGGCCCCGTACTATGTGCCTGTGGAGCATGTGTGTGCATGCTGGTGTTTCCGTCCCTTCATTTGGAGTGTGTCATGCTTGCTGGTGCTCCTGTTTAGTTATTGTGTGTGTGTGTGTGTGTGTGTGTGTGTGTGTGTGTGTGACAAGTCATGTGTGCGTTCATGTCTTTTAGCAGTGACAGTGTAATGTTGTGGAGTTAAACTGGTCACCCACTGACAGTTGTGAACTCTCCCTGAGGACACACATGCAGAGACCAGCATTCTTTTACTCACAACCAACTCTCCCTCCTCTTAGTCATTTGTAGCTTAGATACACTTCTTCTTTTGTTTTTTGGTAGTGTAGTCGTTAGTTGTGCACTTCTATAGTGACTATAAAAATGGTTCACCCCGCTTGCACTGTGAATCACATTGGAATAAGAATTCAGACCCTTAACTTTTCCATATTTTCTATTTCATCCTTATGCTAACATAATTTCATCAATCTATTTTCCATTTACTTGTGCGGGTGGCAACCCAAGATTATATCTGTCCATTCTCTTTCAGACACGGACATCAGTGACGTCTGGAGGACCTCGATGTGAATTGGCTTTCGCAACATCCCATCTTTCATAAATTCTGCTCGAGTTTCAAATATCTCAACTCAAGCGAGTGAATCAAATAACGTGAAGTTGCCCGCCGTGAGTGACGTGAAATTAGCGCGTACTCTCATCTATGAATTGACTTTGTAATGTAATCTAATTGCGCAAAAAAAATTTGCTTGGGTACTCCCAATTTGTCTCCATCAAGTTTGAGATGTTTTTACACCTTGTTTGGATTCCACCTCTGATAAATTAAATTAATTGGCCATAATGTCTAAAGGCCTACACCTGTCAATGTCTCCCAGCTGAGCTCAGATTGTGTGAATGAAAATATCTGAGCAGGCTACAGAAATGTTTCCGCTTCACTGAAGGTCCCCAAGAGCACAGTGGCCTCTAATTCTCAAATGGAAAACGTTTGCAAAAACCAAGACTTTTCCCAGACCTTTGGCCTTTTGGCCAAACTGAGCAATTAGGGGGAGAGTAGTAAGACTGACCAAAAACCCAACAGACTTCACTAAGTACTGAGTAAAGAATTTGATACTTATGACAATCCAAAATGAATTCATTAATTCCGTTTTTTCTATTAAATTAATTTGCTAACATTCATTTTATCATTGTGAGGGAACATGAGGGGGAAAAAATAAGCTCAACGATTTTAGCATGAGCCTGCAACATAACTAAATGTGACAAAAGTTCAGTCTGAATACTTTCTGATGGCACTCTATCCACCTCTTAACTAGGCCACAGCTTAAACAGCAGTTGCTCGTTTCTAGAAAAATAAATTGTAATTTGATATATGAAGAATGCATAGAAGAAAACCTCTACATAGGTATTTCCTGTGTAGGATAATAACTATATCATTAAAAGAAATGTATCTTGTCAAACAAATCCGTGAATATATTACTGAAAGGTACAATATACCAATCAGGGGAACGGGAACATCAGTGTGAGAAGGGAACTGGTGATGAAGGCGCCAAGATGCCTATGGACACATCTAAGAAGCTGCAGGGATCTATGGCTGAAAAAGAAGAGAATGTAATTCATGTTGCCAAGCGCACACCAGTCACAGCTTTGTGGCACAATAGCAAAGGTACCTTTTGTAGTACCATAGCTGGATTAACCTGTAGGGGGCCCCCACGGGAAAATGAGCTGTGCATGGGGTCCTTTTTGATCCCCACATTCCTACAGTACCTATCAGGTGTAGCACACATTGGCAGACCACATCTGCCAGCTTCATTATGTTTTCTGTTGAGCACAGAAACCAACCTGTATTCCTGTGCTGGAGTTGCACGACATTGATGGGGTGGGGAGCTCTTGTGTTGGATTGCATGAAATTTAATGTTTTATTTCATTATTATTTATATATAGGATCTATGTTCTCTTGTTACATGTTAGCACCAGAATATTTGTCCTCTCCACTTTAAAACGGGAAGATTTGAATGTAGATTATTCACAAATCTGCAGACCTGCAATAACATGTGGTGAAAACAGAAAGGATGAACAGTAACAAGTATGAAAAACACAGTAAGTCTGGCATACATTTTGAACAGGCTCTCATCACTTTAAATTGTAATTTCATTAAGAGTGGTAAACAAATATTAATTATACATCTCTAATCCCCAATTATAACTACTCCATAAATGCTGAATATTCCATTTTCAGGATTACATTAGCCACACAAAAAAGCGCTTATGATTTCAGAATGCCTAAAACAACTCAAAAATAATTAGCTTTATAGAGTACTGTACTGTATAGTGGCTGCCTGCGTAACAGCTTATTTGTGTTGGACAATATTGTTTAACTGCAGCGATAAAAAGAGAGAAAAGGATTTGTTTATTATATTCACTGATCAAACTTCCTTTGAGAAGATAAGGTCTTTGTGGACATGTAAAGAAATGTTCCATAAAGGTCGAACCACCGACCTTCTGGTTAGTGGACGTCCCTCTCTCTAAGCCACAGCCGCACATTAAGACACCCTCGGTTGTAAGACCTTGAATCAGACAGGGGGGAAAACTACAAAAGCCATTTAACAGGAAAGATGGTAGAAACCTGAGAAAGAACAATAGGAATCATTATCACAAAGTTTTCTCCCTTATACACAACTCATGATGCTTTCCTGAGTACTAAAAAGATCCACCACTCGTGAAATGAAATGGGAATTTAAATAAGATGAAGATCTCTCTTCGTCTTCCCTTGTCTCATGAGTGCTGCTTTTACTCAAACAGCGACCTGTTGAGCTGTTTGCACTGTCTGGTAATGAGTAGCTCCTCTCCTGACAAATGCTTATCATATATTTGTGTGTGGTTATCACTGTTGGAAAGTAATGCATTTCTTAGTGATAAATAAGTAACAAGAAGTGTAATGGATTGTAGTTGTAAAGTAGTGCAGTATACACTAATTACATTTTATTAATGTGACATTTTTCTACAAGCTTTGGAGTCTTTGGAAAGTGAATTACTAGGTAATGAGTACTGTGTTGTTCAGGTGAGAGAGAAACTCACAGGGAAATGAGGGAGATGGAGAGTTCAAATGTTCCATCACTGGCCAGTAAGCCCAGTAAGCATGCAGCAACTTTCTCATGCTCGCCCTGAATGACAGGCACACAAAGCGGGCAGGGCTGGTAAAAGATTATGGAAGGCAAAGCAGGTGGCAGATCATAACCCTTCTGAGGTTTCCCATCATAACATATAGGTGTGGATCCCAGTATGGGAGCTCCCGGATCCTGTTTCACCAGAATCTAGCACAAATTAAGCCGTGATTGCAGTTCGATTCAAATGTTTTAGTTTTACATTTCATTTGCCGTTGTCTTTCACTCATTTGCTCATGCACTTCATCCCAACACCCTACTTTCTTTACACCCCTCTGAGGTTTCTGTTCCCCCCTTTATGACGCCCTCTCACCTCTCCACACAGACCTCCTCTCTTCCTGTTCCTCTCTGCATTTATGACCTTGAGATGCTGAAAAAGCAGAGAAAAAGATGTGTTCTTATTTTCAAGCTCTCTACTTTTTGCTCCTATTAGGAGAGAACTCTGGAGAAGTGGCAGCAACACCTGCCAGTGTCTGCTCGTCTTCGTGTGTGTGTGTGTATGTGTGTGTGTGTGTGTGTGCGTGTACGTGGTGTTTGTACTTCAGCTGAAGAGCAAGCTTGCTTACACTGTATAAATTTAAGTTAAGTTAAGTGAACACTCTGGAGAGAATGACAGAGTTGCGCCTCCTCTCCTTCACAAAAAACATTGGCTTGCGTTCCTATAAACACACACACACACACACACACACACACACACACACACAAACACACACAAGCCGTTAACTGGTTGCTCTTTAAGAAGCGAGAAAAGAAACTTAAACTCCCTTTCTCCTGCCATCTGTTAGTGTGCAGGCAAAACCTTCTAAGCCTTCCCTCTTCAATCTGCTGCATTACACACACACACACACACTCACATGCACTCACATGCACACAAACTGAAACTCACAACTGAGACACACTATACTTGCCGCTCTCTCTCACACAGACACAACTAGTGCTTTCAGATACACACATACACATACACCACAACACACAAATAAATACACTTACAGACACACACACACACACCACCAGCGCACAGCATGTGCAAAGGCACATTGTAATCTTTCTTGTATCTCTGTGTATCTCACTGTGTGCGTGTGTTTCTTTACTTTCTGCAGCTTGCAGGAGCATGATGACCATGCTTGTGATTGATCTCATTAATACTAAAGAGCAGACATGTCAGCCTATGGTGTTTATCAAATCTTCCTGGCAAACACTACAATCATGAGAGCAGCTGCACAGGGAAAGAGGGTGAGAAGAAAATAAAGGGATGGAGAAGGGGGTTAAACTATAAAGAAAATATAGTTTTTTCTGAGCACGGAACAACATGGAGATCAAAAGAAATAAGAAATGAAATAAGAACAGAAAGAAAATGCAGTTTATTTTTTTACTTGTCATAGTAAATAGTTTGATTTGTAGCTTGATTTACCTTTATGCCTCATCCGAACCTTGTCAGCTTTGATTTGTTATTGTTGTTTATGGTACTCCCAACTCGACACTTCAGCCCGAGAGCTCATCTCAAAGCGTACAGTTAAACTGTAGCCTGGTTTATTCTGATCTCACAGAGGTGTGAAAATAGTCTGGCAGTGGATCTGAACAATTTCCTGTTTAGTCAAAGGCACACGGTCTATCCTCAACCAGGTTTCATTTGGGTGAATTTGCTTGTTTAACTAAATTATCAACATAGTGTATGGGTCTGTGCATATGGCCAAATAAATGAATTGTACAGATGTGTTCACAATATATCATGGGCTGTCTCTGTTCCTCTCAGACAAATGGAATTTTGATTAGAAAAAATATATTAATTATAATTTCTAATATTTTTTTTTAACTTTTATGTAGCGATCATTCAGCATAAATAGATAAAAAAAACATTGTCTCATAGCTTCAGTGTTTAGAGTAATTTGCAACATTGTGAATTTACACCAATAGTAATAGCAAGTGATAAACACGGCAACTTTTTGGACAACTTCCAAGGATTCATTTCGATTGAAATCCATCCAGCTAAGTGTTGTCCATCTAGGGTCAGTAATCTTTTAAGTCCAGATTTTTCCAAAATATGTTTCCATTACATGAATTGAGGGATTCCTAGTCCAAGCTTAAAGCTCAGAGCAGGGTTTTTTTTACTTCAAGGGGGATGTTTCAGATTGCTGATGGTCATTGCTGTATAACTGTATTCATAAAAGACAGAATTTCATAAGTGACAATTTGCATAGTTTACAGCCACAATTGAACACAGTATGTAACAATAAGTCATTACTGAACAATCTCATCTCCACAGGACTAGCCCAGGTTTAACAACTTAACGGCCATCCCAGGAGAAAATAAAAAGAGATGTTACTGCTGTACAGAGAGCCTTCTGATCTTCTGAACTTTTAATAAAATGCTAATATTCCAACTTTTGCAGCATGCATTTGCGCATGTGTATAGAAGAGGGAGGCAGGGAGAGATAGAGAGAGAGAGTATGGTGAGAGGTTTGTGTATTTTACCTGTATTTGCTGTCATTGTTTCTTATCTCATCCTCATCTCATAAAGGTAAAGGCAGAGGGAAACAGTCATTAACTTCATCCTCATAACAGAGGGAGTGGCTTCAGTCCACTGAGCCACATAGATGCCGTCTGAGCCGTCTCCTGATTAAAAATAAGAATATTCTTTCCATATGGTTTCTAGCAGAGATTGACAGTGAAGGGGAGCTACTTGAAGGTTTTCCTCTGGGATCAGTTGACAGCTATATTCATTCTAAGTTATTCTCCACAGCCCTTTGCATTGAGCGCTTTCTTGGGAAATACACAGTTGACAGATATGCATCAGTGACTTCAGTCAAATGCAGATGACACATGCAAAGGAAGTGGCTGGCTGGACCAGAGGGCATTGGCCAGCCTTGCTAAAAATCAGTCTAAGTTATAAAGTAAATTCCGATTTGTAACATTTTTCAAAATTGTTTAATTTTTCATCAACAGTGTTGGTAAATCTCTATTTATATACTGTTGTTCATAGTATATATTGCACTACAGAGAGAAACAAAACAAGGACACAGCTTTGGTGATGTTATATATACGTTACGTTGGTGTATTTTGAATCTGGATGAGTATTTTTTCATTGTGCCACCTGGGTGTCTGCATGTGGACAAACATTCTTCCTTTTTCAAGGGAGAAGTCGTATTTGGTCACACATTTATTCAAACATCTACATTGCGCTTGGAGAATATTGGATAGACACACTGTCCTTTAAAGTTTGACATTTTCAAAAACATTTTTGGCTATTTTTAGTTTGCTTGCTTCTGACAGTAGGTGCCAATGAGCAAAGGGCAGTCAAGCTGTAATTTGAATATGTGTAGGAGGTAGTGAGGCATCTGTTTTGCTTGCAGTGTGCAACAAATTTTCACCAGTAATTCTATGTCTATGGAAATTGGAATGTGTTTGTCTGTAAATCATAAATCGTATAGAAAGAATTTACCAATCACACGACTCCTCTGTGCTGGGCAGATCTAGTCCAGGGTCTCTTTATTTCAAATGGCATTAGACATTGGTTACACAAACAGGAGGGTTACATCGTATCTGATAGTTGATTGGTTGTCAGCATTACATAAGAGACTAGCTGGAGATTTAGGAGTTGTCGATTGGAAGAATAAGATTAACCCTTACCTACATTTTGGAGAAACAGAACCTATTTTTTTCCTGTGTGTAAATATGTTTTTTAATGTTAAAAGTGATGCTACAGAGGCAAATTAATTAGTAACTACATACTGCTGAAAAAATTTGATTGGATCCCATGCTTATTAGCTTCTCAACAGACACCTTAAAACATGGGGCAAAGATCCATAGAAAAGATCACTACTAGACAGCTAATGGTTTGTAAAATGTCATAGTTTTCTGATACCAATGATTGAATTCCCCACTCACATGCATAGTGAGGAGAGAAGACTACAAAAAGACCCCGGAATATAACATGATGCGTGTGCAAATTTTCCGGCGGGTCAGAGCACGTTTAGTGGCTCAAATTAGCGATTTGTTTGCATAAGAATAAATAATTCCTACAATTATAATAGGTTCCTCGCTGTGACCTTGTCAGTGGCTCGGGACCTAATAAAAATAAATTATACAAGTTTTTTATAATTTCACTAATTCATTTCAGCCTGATCATTTTCCAGGAATCGCATTAAAGTGTCCCATATTTCCCTTGGGGGGCTCGCCTTTCATTTACTGGAC
Organism: Scophthalmus maximus; assembly: GCF_022379125.1. Classification (NCBI taxonomy): domain Eukaryota; kingdom Metazoa; phylum Chordata; class Actinopteri; order Pleuronectiformes; family Scophthalmidae; genus Scophthalmus; species Scophthalmus maximus. The sequence goes on along the minus strand of NC_061533.1, from coordinate 11,869,737 downwards.
AACAATCTGGCATTTACAAAGAAATCTATGCTTAGATTAGGGGTAGGCAGGCAGGCAGCGGGTAAATAAATCAATAAATTGTGCATACAAGGAGGAAAAACTCTGCCTTAGTCAAGCGGAAACTTGCACCAGAAAAACTCATAATGACGTACTTGAGTTGAACTTATCCATAACTCTGATACTGAAGGTAAGAGACGTAGGCAGAAGAAGAAAAAAACAATAAAGGAGAATCATGGAAAGAAATGATCAGATAGATGAATATACAGATAAACAAGCAGAGACAGGCAGATTACATCAAATATATACATGCAGTATATATATTGTATACGTACAATCCTAGGATCCTGGTGTCTCCTCAACACATAAGCCTTCAGGATTTACCAACTTGAATGAGTTTGTTTGAGTCTGAAATACGCATATTTTACTTTCTCACTCCGTCTTCCTCCTTGTTTTTCTCTCCGTCGCACTCTAACCTCTTACCTCTCTTTCCCCTTTCTCTCTCCGTCTTTGCTTTGATGTCTGAGCGCTCAGGGCCGTCTCTGATGAATTAGCATTCCCTTCGTGATTTTTGTCTAATGGGCGGTTTGTGGGGTGAGTGTGCGTTCTTTAAACTGCAAATGGAAAGTTGACACTGTGGCTCCGCTCATGACTGAAAGTGGAAAAATTCACTTTTCACTCTAACGTAAAACACAGATTAAAAATAGATACTGCATATACAATATATGCTTCATCATGAATACAGTCATTTCTCAAAAAAAGGAAATGGATTCCCTATTTGGAATGCCAGGACATTCTGACCAATTTGAAATACTGAAATTGAAATTTGTAAATGTCACTGTGATAAAATATGGTGCTTTGGCAAAGTACCGAAATACATCTTAATGAACAAAAATCATCACGCCAAAAATCTGCAATAAAAAGTATTATATATATATGTATGAACAACAATAAATGTTCAATCATCCCTTGAATATGATAGTGATGAACACAACACTAGTTGACATTAGTGACAAATATTAGGCTGTTGCAGTACCTCCTTTGACATTATGATCCTCAATCAATAATCTGTCATATTATGTTATTGATAATACACCACTCTGAACTGTTATGTACTGTAGATGTCAGCTCATGAGTTAGAAGAACATTTTAAAAGAAACCGTCTGAGTGGACGGAGAGCAATCAGCTGTCCTCATCATCACGAGTCAGTTGGGAGGTGAGGATGTCTCGATCAGTGTGTTGTCATGGACGACATGTCTTTGGTCTGTCTCAATCTGTTATTCTTTATTTCCGTCAGTCTCCACTTCAGGTCTGGTTTGTCTTTCTGCCCTTCTAAGTTTTTCAAAAGCTCTTTTAAAGCATGAAGGAAACTTTTGAATTGCAAAGTTGAAATTATTTCTCCATCGGTATGTGAGGTATTCTATTGATTTGTGTATCTTGCCACCCAGGAGTGGCATGTGACCTTGTAGAGTCAATTATTAACTCATGAGATTTTCTGGGCTGTCAATATCTAATCCTTGTGGCACAGTGTCAGGACTTTTGACGTTTTGTTTTGTTTGGCAAATATTGTATTAATTCTCGCAATAATTCTTGACTTTTTTTGTTTGACTTCTTTTACTTCTATCGAGCTTTAATCCTTCTCCTCCTACCGTCCCATTCTTGTTAGTCCATTAGTGGTCATTATGCCATAGAGCTTCATAAAAAGCACTAACTAAATTTTAAAATGATAAAGGCGTTACATATTAATATCACCAATCGGCTGTGTTCATTAAGCTTAGGGAGGTGAAACTGTTATGTTTATAGTTATGGCTTAACCATAAATTTAGGCTTGAGGGTTGTGGTCATTATCAGGTTGTTATGAATGTTGTTGACAGGATATAATGAATATTCAAAGACAGCAAAAAACATGTTTCCATTTATTATAAATTAATGATTTCGCAAATCAAAGAGCAATAGGAATGTTTGTGCTTCCTGCTGCACCATTTTCTCCATGATAAGCAGGGTACATTCACTGCCTCTGTTTATGTTTTTCATATTTCCCATGCTTCTTGCCTCTGCTTCTTCTCCATTCACATCCTCCTCTGCTACTTCATGCCTCTCTTGTCCAATTTTTCCTCCCACTCTTTCCAACCAAAAAGCACAGACAGATGTCCACGCTTTAGTCTCCACTGTATCTGTGTCACGTCTCTCAGGCCTGGCTGACCTTCACACAGCTCAGAGGATGCAAGGAAGAAGAAGACCTGCCACTTCCACATGCACACGCATGTTTGCCTGCCTGTGCAGTTGATGCATTCAGATTTTCACACTATTTAAAAAGCTACGGGAAGGTTTCTCTGTCCTTTTATGGTTTTGGCCCACAGTGGACTACACATTCAAAAGCTTTAATACTGTCCGAAATACTGTGTGGCACTAGTCGCACTGACAAACCAACTGTCAAACAAAGAAAAGCAACAATATGGTCTACATATTCAAGAACATTAACCGCCAAAGCCAAGTTGCTTTGCTGTTTGCAACTTATCAATATTTTTATTTCCACTTAATGAATCACATGACTCCTGAAAAGTGTTTGCTCATCTTGAGGAACCATCAAAGAACTGTCACCTCATTCTCCAGTTCTACTCGGCTCTACACAGTGTTTTAACATCTTTTACTTCATTGGTTTGTTTTTATGGTCCACAGCGGAAGTGTTTTGATTCAGTCCCACTGCTCTCATCAACCTGTTCTTTCCAGACACAGCAGAGAGATATTACACCGAAAAAAAGAAACACAATTAGGAACTATAGAGGAGTATGCACCCCCTCAAGAAGCCCTTCAGTGTAATGGAGACCAAAACAGAGCAGGAGGGAGAGTAGTCATTTGATAAAAACATTAGTTGTTTGTGAAGAAACATGATTCAAAATGAATAGATGTGTAAATAAGTGATGTTGTGTTGTCAGCTTGGAAAGATCTTCATCAGCATCCTCAACCCAATTATCTTCCACTAGCATTCTCTTAACTAACGTCAAACTTTAATGTTGTGATTCTATGAGCATCGTATGTCTTTTTTCTTCTTCTTTTGCTTCCTTTTCCATTATTGTCCTTGCTTTTTATAATTAGTGTCTGACACCTGGTGAGGTTTTGTTTTGAAAAGTGCTGATAACTTGCAGTTGTTTTCCTTTTCCTTTATGTGAAAGAGTTGAATAAGATCAACCTTCACCTCAACAACAGTGTTTCTGACTGAATATGGGCTTTTTTGATCGTAGATGCTTTACAGAATTCTCTGGATGTCTGATTGCTTCTTTAACAGCCGAGTTCACACTGATTTTGATGCAGCTTCATCTACAGGCGAATACAAGTTTCATGAATCACTTAGCAGTCAACAAGAGCAGACTGCTCAAGATTATTATTTTTTTCTGCTTTTAATTAGGGGGATTTATTGCCCTCTGTGAAAGTATGTCAAAATATTGACAACCACTGTGACTGGAAAATCATGTGAGCTGCCTGAAGAAGGTTCAATAGACCCAGACGCTTATGCAGAAGTGGTTCATTGATGCTTGATGCATTTAGGAGAAACGAGATATATAAGTTAACCCTGCCACACTTAAACCCATATATCTTCACATAGTTACCTCTGTCCCACTAATGGACAACTTGGGTACTACATGACCATGAGACTTTGTCTACACCCGCATAATTGAGGCAGGGAACTCCGGGCGAGCGTTGTAGTATGGATGGGCAAAAACAGACGTTTGGAAACAACGGCGCAGTCACTCGCATTTGCTTCCTGATTGGCTCTTATCAGTCACGACTCTACTACCAGTTTTGAAGGCAAAATGTTGTAAAGACTTACTGTCAGTCAAGAAAATAAACACCTCGTCTTACTTTAAATTATTGTTGCTTCTCATTCTTAGTATTTTTATTTGTTTGCTTCAGTTCATGCAGACTTCAGTTCCAGTTTAGACGCAAAGTGTTTAATTTTGCTCAACTTTGTGTTAAATGCCGACCAACAGTGCAGAAAGGAACTTATACTTTTGAGAAGTTAAAGGCACAGACAATGCCAAAGTTCTGTTGCACATGTGTGATGTCTAAGGAGACGGTCTATGTTCCGATTCAGTGGTTTTGACATGTACAGAGTTGTATCAGGTTTTTTTTGCTGTAGTTTCACTACTGGACTTGTAAGCCCATGGCACATTGTAGTGCATGACCCTTTGAAAAAGTAAATAAATTATAATTGCAATTACATAGAGACCTTAAGACTTTATTATACAGGACAAATAAAAGGAAACATTTTCTGACAAACTGTAATAAAACACCTACTTTTACATGTGCTGTACAGTACATGTCCTAGATGAAGCAGCTCAGTGGCACGGAAATCACAATGTCACTGTTGCCTGGATACGGAGACTGGTGGATTCTGTTAAGATATAGAGATTCAAAATCCTTTTAAGTCCTCCCTGTAAATGTAAGCTTGGTAAACTTGCCATGTGACTGCAGATAAAACTGTTTTCATATAGTGTGTATCATATGCAGAAAAAGAATATCATATGCAGAGGTGCCCTGCAGCAATTCAAATGGTAAATGCACCACCCTGTTACATTAACCTTCAGCAATCCGGCAATAAGAAGAAAAAAAAGAAGTTATATCACAACATGTATAAATGTTTTAGCTGATAGTCATTTAGTAAAGACCCACTGCAGTCAAATCATCGATTCTGAAAATATGCCGTGAAAGCGGAGCCAGTATTTTCACGTTCTCATATTCAAACATGTGTTAGTGAACGACAGACATGCCAATGCAGTCGGTTTGTGTGTGGTTAACATTTGCAAAAACAGTTACATCTACTGCTGACTGAAGAAATAAGGACACAAGTGAAAAATGAATAACAAACAGTAGAGAGGAGGAGGCATGACCTTGGTACTGCGTTGTGTGTGTGTGTGTGTGTGTGTGTGTGTTTCTGTGTGTGTGTGTGTGTGTGTTTCTGTGTGCGTTTGGGTCTGATGTTGCTCTGTGTCTTGTGTACTTGTTTTTATGGCCTCTGGGAACATTTTTATACTTTGAAGAAGTAAATGCTTTTTGTCTCTCAGCTGTGAGCCGTGATTAGTTGGACCAGCCTTGACTTCAGCTGAAAACAGTTGACACACACTTTCACACAAGTGAAGACTAATGGATTGAGGGTGGTTTGGCTTAGCAGATGTAGTGCTGTTTCTTCTATTATTGGGTTTTCAATTTGGTATTTACCTTTTAGGTAAAAGCAGTTAAAAGTGCTGATAATTGCCTTTAGCCTGCGGGATACTGGAAAGAAACCCAGAGAAAAGAAGGTGACTAATAATTTCTGACCTGTGCAGTGAAAGAAGCAGATGCTGACTAGCTTTTAAAAATGTTCGGCCTTTAGCAGGCAATCATGTCAAGGCCTGGCAAGGACACACACACACATTCTGTAGATGTATCTAAATTTCCTCTAATTTTGACACTTGTAGGTTGTTTTTTTTCGTCATACAATTTTAAAACACAATCGTTTTCTGAAGAACCAACCTTTCAAGTCGTATACCCTTGGTGAAGTGGGGAGACATGCAGCCACATATTAAGCCATGAACAAATTTTGTTCACTCTGCATTTGGTTTTTCTATGAGAGGTTTATAATGTTACAGTGGAGGTTCTTCAGTGTAACACAGCGAAAGTAGAATCTATTGCAGAGCTGTTGTACTGTATGTACCAAATTATAGTTTTTGCTGACTGCTGACCTCAACGTGCCTGTCTTCATTTTAATTTCAGTTAAAAAAGACTTATGGCTGCAAATGGAAAAAAAACAACTTTCACTAAAAGAGATGTTTATACTGTAAAGCGAGCCATGAGCTGTGAAACACCTTTTACTCACACACATTCAGATGGACACGAACATGCACACACACTTGAATCTGCAGTTTCAAATCAGAAAATAAACCCAAATCACTATAGTTACACAGGCTATCATCATGGGTTATATCAGTATCTTCAGTTACAGATCGCAATTTTACTGTCCTGCTTCACTCAGCCTATATTGATCTGTATCACGCCCAAGCTCCACCAGCCGATTTGAACCCCACTTCCATTCTGCACCACTTTCTTGTGTGAACAACTTTGAAATCAGGGGAAAAACTAACTAAATCCTTTTTATACAACCAGGGTCTTTTTTGTTGTTGTTTCTTACACTCGCTCTTCAGACGTCGAGCACTGATACGTGGCCAGTCAAGATAGACCAACCCCCTCTACATTATGTAGAAGCCATGAAAATACTGGACCAGTATTCCACTTTGGTGTCTGCAATGCGAGCGAAGGATAGTGGTTAGAGTCCTTTGCCGGTGCTCAGAGCTGCAGTTGCAGTGCCAGCTGCAGTTTGACAAAACCTCCTTGATTTATAGGATTGTTTTATAAAGTGGTGAGGGGTGTAGGCTTTTCAGGGCTAGCTCTGGCCCATTCAGTGTTGGTCTGTTGATTATCTGGCATTGTCCCTGCAAGTCAACTTACTCACTTGTGCAGGTGCCCATTGGGTCACTGACACAATCCTTTCTTAGCACATGTACAAGGAGACCTTTATTAACCCAGTGCTCTTATTAATCTCTACACCTGTTTTGCATTTCTATGCTGTTTTATAGTATAACAAGGGAAACTAGGATTGCAATTGGTAGAGCTCATTCGTCCGCCAAGGCCCAACAATCAAGCCACAACATCGCCATGCTCAATCTCTTTTTTGTCCCATGTCCTACCAAGTTTTGTGGAAATGCGTTTTTTTTGTAATCCTGCTAACAAACATACAAACAAAACAGGCAGAAAACAAAACCCTCCTGTAATGAAACTAAAACCTGAAATTGTTAAAGGCAAAATTCTATTTGTCCATTCACCTCCTGTGGCGAAGGAGTGATGGACTCCTATGTGTACTCCGTTTTCTGTCAAATTATTATTAATGGTTTAGTTTATGTCAAGAGCTCAAAGTAATATATTTGAATTAAAAATGTGATGATGGTTATGTTGTTGTTGTTTTTACTTTGTGTATTTGCCATGCCACTGTCAATCATACCTTATAAAATCATTCTTAACAAATAACAACTAAATATGTTTTAAATTTCTGAACTTTGAATATTGAATGTTACATAAAGGAAATTAGTGACAATTTGAAACCAAGTTTAAAGGGCTTTAAGGCTGCTGCTGCTGCTGCATATTCTCTCGTGCTGATTAGAGAGCAGAAGCATTGAATCACATGCTGGACTTAACCTTCCACTGTTCACTTACATTTCTCTGTAACTCTAATTACTATTTTTAATAACGCAGCAGGGAGAAGAATTCATCAGGAGCCAAATCCATTACTGCAGGGCACCATGCTAGGCTACACTTTTTTACGCAATGTACAGTACGTGATCCTTAGCCCAAATTCAAAGAACAATTTCTCCAAACAATCTTTGCATAAGTTCCTGGCTGGATAATGGGCTACTTACTGATGACTACATTTTGCTTTTCAATTGATTCAGTCTGTGTGTTGTAACTATACGAAGCCATTGTTCGTGCTCAAAAGAGGAGACTTTTATTAAAAATGCAGCGTTTGGTGAAATGATTAAATGTGTGTCCACCCATTGGCCTTTGTGTAATTTCTCAATGTGACATTCTTCGTATGTGGGCGTGGTTGTTTGTCTGAATGAGATTATGTGCCTTGAATCACTTGCTGTTGTTTATGAAGTCTAAGATTGCGTACGCATGTGGACACATGTACTTGTATTTGTGTTTAATGGGCTGGCACATAAGTGGCATCTGGAACAGCGCTGAAACAAACCTCAGCTGGGCTCTCTTGTTTTAGCAGCGCATATGGTCATGTTTAATTCCTTTGCCTTGTATTAGAGAGTGAAAGAGCTGATTATACTGTGTGAAAGAGTTAGAGCGACTATTGTATGTATGTGTAAATTAGTCATGTCGAGCCAGTTTCATGGTCTTTTCATCAACACATTTCACTTGGGGTGTGTGCAGCAGCGTGGGTGGACATGGGAGGTTTCGCTTGAGTGTGTGTTTGTGTCCACTTTTTTCTAGTGTGTGGGTGTGTGGGGGCCCTAGTGTATGTGCAAGATAGTGGAATGATTTGTGTGTGTGTGTGTGTGTGTGATTTGGGGGGTTTCCTGGTCTGGTTCATATCCCCAGTCTTAATCAAAAACAGATAAAGGTAGTGATATTGAGAAAGACCTTTGCTGACACTTTTTTTGTTTGTTTGACTGAACACGTCTGTCCCGCTCTCTCCCTCACACACACACACACACTGACACACTGATCAGGGCAGTATAAACAGGAAACTTATCAGTCTCAGGGGTTGTAATTCTTTCACCGGAAAGAGAGACTGATATAGAGCTGTATATTTTCCGGGCACACACATTCAGACTACATTCCTCTAAGCTGATACTAGACTGCCTCAATGCATTTTTATAAGGAATTCACCCCCATAATTTATCTTATGAATAACTTCCTTTTACAGGCTTCATGGTGTGTGAACGGAAACATGAAGCAAACGTGAAGTAATAAAAAAGTGCCTGGTTCCTCAGATAGTGAGGAAGGAGAACACCGCTCGTCAGAAGAGAGGCTGCACCACCTCACCTGGCTTCAGAACAACAAAAAGAGTAAGAAATATCAAAGCCAAGACTCGGCTATAGTGTTATTATTTAATCTTATTCCATGTGGAGAATAATTTAGAATAAAAGCAGACTTAATGGGATCAATGTTTTAAATAAAATACTTGAGTGACTTACGTTTTTTCTCCTTCCCTCTCTTTTGCTTCTCCAGTCATAGGGAAATAATTTTTCTCCAGAGAAGGTCGGGAGGGAAATATTTTATTTTCTTGGTGTTTACTTTTCCCTTCCTGGTTAGCATATCTCCAGCCTCCAGCCATGTGCTGTTAATTAGGTAAACAGGTAATTCCCAGCACGGGCCAAATGCTCTGTGCGCCTGCATGCTCATGTGTTTGTGTGCACCTGTGTGCAAGCATGTGCACGTGTGTGTGGGTGAATGCCAAGGCCGTACAATGAGCAATAATGTAAGTGTGCATGGAGAAATAGTGTCCAAATGCACACAGTGGCAGGGAAATCAAGTGGTAAGTTATGCATGAGGTCATGCATTATTAAACAGCAGCATCTCAAATGTGAAGGAAAGCTATTGAAAAGGACTCGTGAAAAGATTTTTTTTTTGAGTGCCAGTTACTTAACTTTGCTTTGATCTGAAATAGAAAATAAAAAAGACGACAAAGATGAGAAAGGAAAAATAGATATTATGGAAAAGGGAGATACAGAGTGAGGAAAAGAGAGAGCTGTGATATTCCCTCTCTGTGTGTCAGGCTCACTGGTGTGTGACATGTCCGTCTCAGTGGGGACTTCCTGCCTATCTATTTCTTTTTCTACCCATCACGCTCTCCACTTCTTCTCCTTCCTCTGCCATTCCTCTATTTCTCCTTCTTTCACTGCCTTGTAATTGTTCAACCATGTCACACACACACACACACACACACACACACACACACACACACACACACACACACACACACACACACAGAGTGGCACAGCTTGGCTTAAAGAGGCAGTGTGTTTATCACAACAGGTGGTGGTCTATCACCACTTATTGTGACAGTCGTAATATTCACACCCAGCAAGTCCGGCAATATCTCAAAATGTTACAAAAGAGATGTATTTATGTAAGGCGAATTCGAGCAGATATGCAGAACATGGTGACAAACTGTATCATTATTTAGTTTAAACAGTGTTCCTTCAACTTTATTTTATGGAAGGTGACTGTGTTTAAATCGCTCTGATGGTGGCACATTAACAACATATAGGTTGGTTTTTGTGATAAATATAAATATCTGGGATCGGACATAGCATTTCCAACCTGTCTCAGTGCGCTGTTCACATGATAAAAACATTGTTTGAAGAGAAACCTACAGTGCACCCACCCTGTCACTTTTTGAGGCTGACATGACACTCCTCAGTAATTTGCTTTGAAAACAGTGAATTCTGGCTCCTCACAACTGCCTCCATCACCTATCGCTTAGTAAACCAGATATGTTCCAGGGAACTGACTCTTGTGGCATAAGTCCTGATAGACAAGCAGAGGCGTTGAACATTTTAATTTGATCAAATAAGTCAATTAAGTTGCAGCCAAATGAAAAAAGGAGAGAGACAGACATCTATAAAGAAGAAGAAGTTTGCTTAGCTACAGAGCCAAACCCTAGACCAACACAATAAGATCATCAGTTTGGACGTACTTGAACAAAAGATAGGAAAAAAAGCATGAAAAGCACAAGACACAACAGTTGCCTGTGTTCTACTATTTAGAAGCCATGCCGCTTACATGTAACAAAAAAACTGGCGTGTTACTCACCATCTCCGAATACCATCATTTTGCCATAACATGGTTTGAAAATCCATTTATTGATGTTGTAAACTTGCACCGGAAGATGACACAAGGTCAGCAGTCAAATCAGTTGAGTTTTCAATCATTCTACATTTTTTCCATGATAGTAATCACAAAAAAAAAACAGACGTTATTATTATCAAACACCATTAACCCAAATGCTCAGTGTTGCAACACTGTCATTAGGCGGCGTCAGTCGTCGCTAACTGCCCGAGCTGACAGTCGCGTCATAAATCTTGCGGGCGAGTCTTCTGAAGAGTCACTCATTATCTGCCCATACAAACTGCTCCCCTCTCTGTGGTGAAGGGAGGCTGATTGTGGAAATGAGAAATGACTCTCTCAAGGTTAAATACACAATGTGAGACCAGTGTTTACACTCCCATCAAAGAGTGGGAGGTAGAGTAGTTAGTGTCCGCAGAGTAGGAAATAAGGAAGAAGTGTCCTATTTTTTATGTGTCTCTAGTGTTGAGTCTTTAACGTTGTTGAAAACTTGGTTTAAATCAAGAATTTATTCGTTACATTAAAGCTTATTTTGAGTTTTAAACTCTAAAACACTAAAAGTAAAACTTCATAATCAGGCGTTTGGACGGAGCTGACAAGACAAACAAACAACCCAGCAACATTAGATTGTTAACAACCCTAATTGCCGCGCAACTTATTTGATACGACCTTTTCCAACTGATTCCAATCCACTTCAATCAGTGAGGAGAGCACAAACAGCAGTCATGTGAAATAACAATGGGAAATTGTGTTCATTGGATTCAATTGCTTGCCCCTGCAAATGCATCAGACAGGGTTGAAAAGAGTAAGACGAGGACCCCAATCAAAACCTTTTTCTGGAGTCAGTCTGTACATGTGCAATATCCGAAGCAGTGCATTTTCATTGGTCGCAAAATAAGTAAAAGCCCCACAGTGCAGGATGAGTCATGATACATTTCAAAACAGAAAACGAAAATGTTTTTTGACATTTATTTGGCACGTTGCTCAAGATAAATTGACAATTAATTCAGGGGCACAGGATTAAAATGGGAAAATGTGTTTTTAATTTCATGGGGCCTTAGATCTTAGAATCTCAACAGATAGCACGGCATTACGACCCATAAGAGGGTTTTAGGCTGCACACTTAACTTTAAGACGTCTGACAACGGGGAAACAGATCAGTTAGAAGTCTGTTACAACTGTTGCTTTCATTCCTCTTCAGCTGCATAAGCACAAGAGATGAGTGAGAGCATCTGACGTCCTGGCGCTCGCCACCGATTGGCCAGGCGCCTCCAGAGAGAAAGAGTGTGTGTTCTGGTCTTTACTATTGTAAAAGTATTGGAGTCAAATGATTTAGGGCTTTACTGTCGTGTATCTCGCAGCTGTGACTCAACGCAGGAACATTCAGTAACAAAGACTAAGTGGAGGACAATGTGGATTCCGTTGAAACAGCCGGCAGCTGAGTGCAGTTGTGCTGTGGTGAACAGTATGGTTGAATAAGATGGATAAGATCGTAAAAATAATTAGCCGACATCTGCTGTTGCCTCGTCAGTTTCTTTCATACGTCAGACAAGCAGGTGCTCTCTGTGAGTTGTCTTGATACCTTAATGGATGAGGCAAACAATATATTGCTGTCAACGAATCTCATGACAAGAAGCAAACCAACAATATGCTAGTCTGACTTCCTTACCCTGTCATTGACTTACAGTTCCAAATCCGTTTGTTTCTATTGATTGTAGTTTTTCACACATGTTAAAGGAGTGATAATAACAATACAGTTCATCCATGTTTTCTAGGATGCACATGAATAATTTATAGTTTTGTTTTGTTTGTTTTTTGGTATACATCCTGGGATTCTTTTTTGTAAATAAAACAATTATACGACATTTCCCATAACCATTTATACTTAAGTTTATAGATTAATCCCCCTGTTGGCGGAGGTTCACAGCCTGGAAGGCATTGTGAGTAGAATGTCTCCCCGAATATGTCAATCTACTTGAAATAACACTTGAATGCTCTGGAAATGTATTTAACTTCTCATTTGGAGCAGGTATTTGCAATTTAAGACAGAAACCATAAAAATAAATGAATAGAATAGGCAATGTCGTTCAAAGAAATGTTTTTCTTATTTATCGAATGCACTAAAGGAAATCCTTTCACACTGATCCACGTGTCTCCCTCTGAGCCACCCTATAGGAAGTTATCGAGCTGGCTAACATTAGATAATGCTCGGGTACATGCACACAGTATCAATGGAGCTTCCGGCTCATTTTCTGCAGCGAATGCAAAGAATCTCCGTAGAGGCACCATCTGTCTCAAGTGGAGATGAACCTGAATATGTAATTAACTCACATTATAGTGGTTATAGCTGTGAATGGTATCCATTGCAGAAAATTGCTGCCTGTAACATATGACTTACAGTACGATCCATCTCATGAGGAATGTCCTTTTTGTTCCCCCACCAGCCTTATAAGCATTTGTTGGAAAATAAATAACAAGCCTCTTTAGGCGATCAAGGAGTCTTTGCCTTTCAAACGCACACAGTAACTTAGTTTAACTGCATTCAGGAAATAACAAAGGGCGATATTCTGCTTTCAAAAGAACAATATGCACTTTCCCATAGTAATCAAATCCTGTCTTCCAGAACAACTGCTCCATTTTCCAGGAGTCAAGAAAGTCACAAAATATCATTAAGATCATGCTGAATTGAGTTTTATATTCAATATACCTATGTTTACCCTTTGACAGCCAATGAGATGATAAAATGATCGGGGGGGAGAGCAATGCGAGAAAATAAGAGGACAGGAAGGGAACATATTTAATAGTTTTTATGTATAATAGTAATCCAATTTGCCTGCCACTCTGACTGATTGCAATCAGCAAGGGTCCTTCGCCTCGGCATTGGGTCTGAGGCGAATGCTGCTGAAATCTAATTGAACGGCATTGTGTTGTGTCTCCATGAGGCGGACCACTTCACTGTTTATTGCCGAGCCGACTGACTGTGCACACGTGTTTGTGTCATCTCTCCCTTCCTCTCCATCCCTCTTGTCCTCTGTTCTGTGACTTTGTCTCGCCCCACTGCCAGACAGTTTTCTTTGTGAAACTACAAAGTCGCCAGTAAACGGTGTCCGAACCTTTTTCAAATCACTTTATTCAACAACAACAACAACAACAACAAAAATGTCTGGCAAAAGTTTGTTTAAAAAAAAAGTTTAGATTTTTCAGTATAAGGCCAAGCCCCTCACCACTTCAAATCTGTATAAATCAGTAGTGAACCGTTGCAAAGTGAATGTCGCAAAGTCAGAATGTTTTTTTGGGTATTTTTTTTTAGATGTGAACAGCTCTAACACGCTGCACAACAAGTGCCGACACAGCTCCAATACACACACACACACACACTTTCATACTTTCATAGTCATCGTTGTCCTGCCTTTGTGTGTAACATTAAAAGTAACAGAATCACTCAACCATAGCAGCGGGTTGGTTTTAATAACGTTGTAATTGTGCATCATGATTTCACATCTGACCTGTTTGGTTCAATCAAAACAAAATCTGTTAGTCTGGATAGTATGGTTCATTTGGGCAACCATGAGAGCTGTCAATCAAACCGTTGTGTGGACCAAACAATCGAGATCTCCTGAAAAGGTGTAGACGTAGTTTGAATCCCCCATCTTTTCAGAGCAGGGAATACTGCTTATTTTTTTCAAATCTCCTCTCACATTTTTCCGGTGGTGTGAAAAACTCAGAACAAGTATTTATGACAGCTTTACACGGACTTTAAACACTACATGCCCAGTGATACATAAATCAGCTGTGTCTTGGTGAGTAACACAATTGGGGTTTATACACGTTTCTCTCAAAACATCATGTCTTTGAAATATTTATTGCATCGAGAGTTGCTCGGAATATGGAATAGATGGATTACATCTGTATTTATCTGTAGTGGAAAATGATTGCCACAATAACATAGTCATTCAATACACCCACCACAACTAAATGTCAACGATATCCTCAGGGTTTTTCTCTCTCTAGGGAAATTAACACCGACTCCTATAAATCCAGACATTGTAATTAGACAAAGCTACTAGTGACTCCCGTAAATCCAGAGGTTATAAGTCTATTTCCTGTCGGTAAAGGGGCACACTTCCTGTAAGAGTGACAGAGGAGGTCAGAAGTTAAGGAGGGAGGTCAGCAGTCTGTTTCGCATCAACACCCATCAGCTTTGTCTCTTTCCCTGGATGTACGCTATAACCGGGTAGTGCTGCATTCTTCTTTTGAATTTTACATCAGTCCCTTAAGCCATCCATTGGATTTTCAGCAGTTCTCCTCCTCCGCCTCACTGTTGCGCAATCTTCCCCTTTCACTTTCTCACAATAACATTCTCTCCCCTCAGTCCCCTTAGGCCAAGATACACCAGAACAGTGCCTGACTGTCTCACCCATTCAGCCTCCCAAATCAAATTACCATGGACAAAACAGAGTAATTAAATGTAATGGGTTGTTATACAAGGTGTACACTCATAAGCAGAACAAGTCCGTCAGCACTCCGGTCCAGAGCATTTGGTCTGTCACTTACTCTTTGCTTGGATAAACATACTTTGCATGTTTTGGCCTTAACTCACAGGTTAGGATGGGAAGTAGAAATGCATTTATTGTTTTTTTTCAATCATACATGACGACAATACTGCGGTTGTACCACACCACAAGTTAGAAATACAAAATGTCCTTAGTGTCAATGCTATTTATACATATGAATGTGAATTTGCAAACTCCACATATTAGGGTAGCAGCTGCATTATTTTTTATACGGAAATGAATGTAGAATAGCCACATTACATTTATGTTGCAAACCATCTCACAACATAACACAACGGTTGTGGAAGCTTCTGAGTTTAGGACTTGTCAGTCTTAGGCTGGGATTAAGGCTTTAGACGTGATTTCTGGCACAACTGTACATCAAGTCTAAGAATAAAATAAAGATGGATGATGGCTTGAGAAAAAAAAAAAGAAGATAAAACTCCGGTAAGATACACTGGAGACTTATATGGGATTTGGAAAGCAATGTATTTGTACAACTTCTGGACAACAGCAGCATAAACAATGTGTGAATGGTTCTGAGTTGGTGTCAGCTACTGACTGAGTGTGTTTTGCTTCAACAGTTTCTCCAGTGCTTCTTTGTATGAATGTATTTGTGTTCACTTCAGTGTGTTTTTGTGTGTGAGCTACGTATACAAGAGCAAGTTTCTTGTCAGTGAACTAGTATAATAAATTCTTTAAGGGTTATTGGTGAGTATTGTTTAGTAAAACCAAAAGTTCCTATCAAGTTAACTTTAAACTAACATTGCTTATTTGCTGCGATCAATATTTTTACTGTTCATAATATAGCAAATAGATTTTTACTATATAAATAATTTATGCAAAGCACACGACGATGGGGGCCTCTTCAGATAACAGTGATTTTTTTTTTAATTCTACTAAATATATTGATATTGTTTGTTATATTTATTTATTTATTTTTTGTTTTATCCATCCTCCCACTCTTGAGTCATCTTTGTTTGTTGGTTTGTGTATTTTTTTCTCACTTTGTTCTGGCAACCCGTGGTGTGCTGACACATGCAACACATTCTGTTTCGCCACTCAAAAATACTGCTTTGCACCATCTTCAGTTCATTGGCTAGTTCATCACAAAATAAAAACAGTAGGGTGTGAATGACTAAAACACACACACACACACACACACATATGTGTGTATATATATATATGATTTTTATCAATTCAATCTTCAATTGATCCGAGGAGGGTTGGCATACTCTTTTAAATACTATTTCTGTGGATAGATTGTTTCTGTGTGAAGTAGTTCTCAATCTTATCTCTGCCCAGTTACACTTTCAGTATGAACGTGGACTTTCACATATTATCTGCAGGGTGGTTTTTATAGGCAAACCATTTGCAAGGACGACTGTGTGGTTTGTCCTGATATACAGTTCCAACATTAAGCTATTTCCACATTCCAATTTTGGAGGGTGCAAGTCCTTGCCTCAAAGTACAATCTTACAAATTCCTGGCCAGCTCTTCACACATTTTCTGTACTCCTGCACCTTCACCCAGAGGTCCTGCCCCCTGCTTCATTGGGGAATTACTTAAATAACTGGATCTTGAATGTACTGTCAGAGAACCAGTGAAGTGCTCATATTTATTTCCTCCTCCATCCATACCATAACTAGACCAAGCGCAGGCTGAATGCTTCTCACAGAGCGTGTTTCTGCGTCAAGAGGTGAATTCTCATATAGCGTTAATAATGCCCACATAAGAGAGGCAGCTGTCAGTTAGAGTTTATGCATGTTCATTCTAAACTGCGATCTCAGTCAGTGCTGCACGTGTCGGCGTAAACCGGATGGTGAGACAATGTGCATGAGGATGTGTGTGCACACACACAAGTACGCACGTTCCTGTTCTTGTGGAGTGCTGATAACAACATTTGCTCTGGGGCTTCTGGAGCAGGGAGCAAGTGTGTCTGTGTTTTTTTTTGTGTTGCCCTTTGTGTGTTAAAAAAAGGAGTAGAGATGGACCACATGAAAGAGTGAAAGAGTCAAAACAAAAGATAAATAATAGACTTACTTTTAATTGTGTGTGTGTGTGTGTGTGTGTGTGTGTGTGTGTGTGTGTGTGTGCGGAAATGTCTTAAGTTGCTTCTATCACAAAGGAGCAGAGAATTGTATGGTGAGACACACCCGCACGGTTAGAAAAGGAGGTGGAACAGGAAGAAAAGCAGAGTGGTGTGGAGAGAAAGTAAAAACAGGTGAGTTGGGGTGAAAGAAGAAATATGCAACACGGCGGCAGAAAATGGAGGGAAGTCTGTTAAAAGTTTTTGTATGTTCTATCCCAAATAGCACAACCCATCATTTCAACAGTTCCTTCACAATATAAGTGTCTTTGCTCACAAGTCACTAAGAGTCAACATAATGCTGATAAAATAAAAACAGAAATTCTCAAAGTGCTCCTGTGGAACTGACACTTCTTCAACCCCTCAGTTGTCTACATGCATATTTTAGCATATCTATAGCTGTATACCTATGCCACATTATTGTATCTTGCATTTTCTGTGCTTACATATGAACCTATCCCAGCATTCAACAGATGAGCTGTGGGATACACCTTTGACAGGTTATCAATGACAATCATAACATTCATATTTGAACTGTAATATGTTCAAATACGAAATATACTGTATTTTTTTTTCTACGGAACAGGAGGACACTAGCAAGCAAAGTCATCGTGAGCGGACAGTCACCATACCAAAAAATGTCAGAAGTGGAGTGTGGAAATATTATGGGTTCCACACCGTAGATGGTAAAAGAAACGAACCAAGATAAGGCTTTGTACGCCTTAGTGCTTCAAAGGATGATTTTGATTGGTTTAAAGAAATACAAACAAGGCAGAGTGTTTTTTTCCTACAGTAGAATGATAATGATGCATCCAGACCAATCTCCAGCGCTGACAAAGCACTATGGAGATCTGCCTCTGCAAGACTACTGAGCCCCTGACTGGGGCTCAACAGGCTTATCATTTTGGGAAAGCTCAGTATTTGGGTTTGGAAAATGCCAGCTTAGTACAGACAGAGGGCCAAAACTAAGATAAACGGATACATTTACAGATTTACCGAACTTAAAGTGTGCACAGTTTAAATCATTATGTTGCTCGTAGTCCATGTAAATTCAATGAGTGCCTTGACAGAGGGACGATAAGAGGAGGATTTGTGGAAACAAGTTCAGGTGAAAACTGGAGAAACTCACTGACAGATAGTGGAGAGGAGCAGAGGAGACGAGATAAGTGTATTCGCCCTCAGAAAAGTCATCCCTCTCCAGACAACCCAACATGATCCCCTCCCAACCCATGGTCTCCCTATCTCTTCCTCTTTAGCACAATAATTCTTCACAAGTCCTTGTTTTTTTACCTCTGGAGATTGGAAAATAAAGTGCACCCCAAAATAAGGAGAAAAACAGCTTAAACAGGCCAGTAGTTCTAATTAGTCTATGCTGTTAGAGCAAAACAAAATGAGATAATGAATAACACATCCTTGTAATGCAACTGAGTAACTGAGGTACACTAGAACAGCCGGCAGAACAATTGCAGTGCTAACAGATCTCTACTTGGACAAAATGTGGGCTTGTATTTTTCAATTAAAAGGCAGTTTAGCCAGGCAAAACAGTTCGCTCCGGCCACATTCAGAGCAACAATAGTCCTGCAAACAAAAACAATAGCTGGGTGGTCCAGCGAAAAATGCGATCTTGCAACCCACCATGACGTCAACTATTGGTATGTGACCCGCTGTTTTGAAGCCTCGAGTTTAACATTTTGACCAGTGCCATCTTGGTTTTTTTTTGCAACTAGACGTAGGAGCAGGGGTGGGTTTGACTGAGAACTGGTCCAATGCGCGCTCACCTCCACTTGCAACCATGCACCGATTGGACGGTACCAGCTGTCAATCACGCTGTATCCACGCTCCAATGTATACGGTGCTTTATTGTCTATTTTACTCTAAACGAGACCACAATTTACAAAATGAACATCATGCTGTGTCGAACAACACTTGAAACTAGCGGCTGAGACCATTAACTCCTCAGGAAAATCAGGTTTGCAAATTTGTGGACTTAACAACAGTAGAAAGTGGAGTGGTTGAGATTAGTGACAACCATCATCTCCATCATCAGTATATATGCTCTATGTCGTTTGGGAGGGTGATTGTGTCTACAGATGAACTAAATACAACAAATATCATCACTGTTATCTCTACAGGGTTTGTCTTGTTTTGTGTTAGTCCAGCTTGTTCATTCAAGGAGCTGCATCATTCTTTCACCTTTACTCAAGGCAACACTCACCATCTGTAATCCCCTGAACAAAAGGTTGCTAACGTTGCTATACAACATATTGGATTGCATTTGAAAGGCCTGTTTTCTTTTTGTTGCTGTTCATTTCTATCTGTTTCCATTTCAATTCCTTTCCCCAGTAAGGATATGCCGTCACATTACCCAGAAAACTTGTCAGTTGCATCACAGCTTTTGTGCTCCAAGGCAGTGCAGCCCGAGGGGTTATTGCCAGTGTGTTGCTTTAATTACAAGGCAGGTTCACGGTGTCCATGCAAATGCTGCTGTTATTTGTGCTGTTTCTCCTTCTCAGCTCTGTAGGTAAGTATGTCAACCTGCCATGTTGCCTGAAAAAAAATTAAAATGATTGATTTTACTTCCTGAAATAACCACTATTATTCCCAGCTCTGGCAGAGGACCCCGTCTTCCTATCACTTCCCTGACATTGGACTCAATTAACTTCACCATCAGTCTTCCTTTAGTTTGGTCTTTTCCTTTTCTTCAGTCCACTAAATTTCCCTTTCCTCCCCCTCATTCTCTTTCACTCATTGTTTCCTCTTCTCTTTCTCTCTTTGAAGACAATTTTTGGAAATATTTGATTGATAATAAATATATATTTATTTGAGAAGAATATAAGCTTATATCACTGCATGAGTTATGATTTGCAAAACTGCACAGCCAACTTCATAGCTACAAGACATTTTCTTTCTCTACACTCCCAAAAGATTAAATAGAAAGTGTGCAAATGGATAATTAACTGCATTTGTTAGTATTTATCTTAGGAACTATAAAAACACCTGAATAAAATATAGAACAATCATGTCTGGATCTGATCATAAAGACACTTACCTTTACTGTGGATTACTTACATTTAATCTGCTTTTTCTGTACAAATGTGTTCATCTTTGCAAGATAAGTATGACTTTTTGTTTATCATATTGTGTTTGAATAATGCATGTACACATCCATTTTTATCATAAAATGAGACATGGTGAACATCAAAGGGAGGCATCTGATGATATCATTTTCCATATGGAATATGCTATTTATTTTCACATAAAATATAATGAGCATGCTAAATGAATATACCAAGCGTGTTCCTCTTTAGAGATACGAGCCTCCATATGATAGTAGAAATGAACAGTGTAAAGCTCCTCCTCCACATGACACAGTGCAACAAGCTTATGTTAAAAGCTTGTTTCACGGATGTTTCAGCTTAGTTTCCATATGGCCATGCGATTGAAAACATCTGATTTCATAAATATGATAAGTTATTGTTCTCATCTCGCTTTCCCTCTTCCACAGAGAGGACAAATCTGAGGGACAATCTTGGAGCGGTGTCCCTGATTCAGGACATTTCATTGGATGAAAGGTTCTCCGTCCTGAAGGTCAGCATCTCTTGTTACTGCTTTTCAAGTTGATTCATGCACACGTCTGCTTACATGTTCTGGTGTGAAATGTACTTGTTGTGGTGTATTTTAAGTGAACGCACACAAGTAACCTAGTTTCCGAGGAAATAACCTATAAGGTGAATTCATGCTTTAGTGTTAATCAGCAGTGCAGTTCGCCAGCCTGCATGATTCAAACGCTGTGCTGCTTTTCCACCTTGTTAAAAGGCTCCTCCGATGCACAGCGTTTCTCTGATAACCAACATTCTCCTCTCCCTTCAGGCAGAGTCGTAGTGAGGGAGAGGGAGGGGGAGACGGGGGAGAGAGAGAGAGAGGCAGGCAAACATCCAAATGTGGGCCTCTGTCAAAGGTAATGAAAGAAGCCCCATATTCTTTGATCACACAAGGGCATCAAGCATGCGTTAGTTTTCTGAAATATTTCAGATGCTCTGAGCCTTATCTGTTTGCGTGCACACACACACACACACACACACACACACACACACACTTACGGATACATTAGTGTGGGGATGTCATGGGCACACAAATGTGCATGTAAACATCACATCTAGCACGTAAACACACATTGGAAGGAATAGACACTTTCAATTCTCGCAAACGAAAAAACATCTCTCACTGCAGAGATAAGTGGGTAAAGCAGGGTTGATTTCTATCACTTCTCCAAAGGATGTTGACACCAACAGAAAGCCGCCTGTCTTGACTTTCCCTTTCATCCCTCTTCACCACCTTCATCCGCCTCTGTCACTTTTCTGTCAGGCTAAAAAATCTTCCAGTGGAATATTTCATCTTTCTATTTGGTGCGCCCCATTTTCTCCTAATTTTGGAGGAAACTCTCCTGCAAACCTCAGATGCTCGCTGACATTTTAGTTAATAACAAAAACACATTTTGAGAAATGACGTAGAGTATTTCTAATATGCAATGTTTTTGTTTTCACTCGGCGATGCCTTTTGCTTTTCCTCGGTGGTTGTTGTCAAAAGGCCACATAAACTACAAGCAAGACTTGTGCTGTCTTCTCTGTTGATGCTTTTTTGCATTTATTTATTTTCTAAATCTCTCATCTACCAGCGGGGCACCTTTCAAACACAATTAGAAACTGCAGCATGTTTGGGCATGGAGATGGGTTGTGGGAGGTGGATGGATCCAACAACTGTTGCACACTGGAGAAAAAGATGTGAGGAGAAAGATATAATCTACTAGCAGGTAGCATGAACATGTTGTTTTTGGGTCACTCAGAAATATGAAGTTGTTCTCTGACTGTGAAATCAAGGGCACAAGATAGCAACCAGTGCACTAACTGTTCGTACACTATGAAATGTCCTGGTTTGGCTTTAAATATGTGACATAGATATATCATATATTGAAATTGATGTGGATCTGATTTTACTTAATCATTAATGGTGAATACTATTGTATTATTTTGGCCTCAAAGCAGTAGTTTTACATTTTGAAGCAGTGGTGCTGTTTGCTGGAATACTTCCTGGAGCATCATCTGGTTACCTGGCAATAAAGAGTTGAGCCCTTAACCCTCTGTAAAACAGAACCGGGTTCTATAGTGGCAATGCAAAGATAAGCTAACCAGCTGCTGACTGAATAGTTTCAAACTTGATAAGCTCTTAATGCTGGACAGAAACGACAAAAAAACAGAAGACCGGAAATGTCAGAACACAGTTGATGCCCCCACAACCTTTTTTAAATTTCCTCCCAGGTAACGTTTGGGCACAGCCTTTCTTCAGACAAGTACAAAGCAGAGACACTTTACATATAGCTGTGCCAATAGGTCACCTGACAGGTCATGTGACTACCCACAAAAAAATCTATGATCCAAAATAACTGATGAAAAAAGTAGTAGTAGTACAATTACAGTACAAGTAAAATTCATCTTTTTGAATTAGAAATATCAATCAACTATAGGTATCAACCTTCTCGTGTCACTCCCAGAAAGAAAGAGTGAGTTTTTCCGAAGTGTCAAACCGTTCCTTTAAGAATATGCTGCTCTAACGTAAAGAGCAGGTAGTTAAAGTACAGGAGTCTTCAAAACAAATTGAATTGTTGGAATAACATACTTGATTTGTAGGTGGATTATACACTTTGAGGTAGTGTCTGAAAATCGTCATTTGTAATCCTCATCATCCCTCCCTACAATGCAGTCAAGGCCGCTCCTTTCTTCTCCCCTCAGCCACAAAAAAGAGGGTGAAGGATGCTGACAAATGAACCCATTAACTCAACAGCACATTACCCACATCACGCTGTCTGGACGAGGACGGGAGGAAGGAGAAGGTGGAAGGATGGTGGGAAGTATTTACGGGGGAAGAAGCCGAAAGGCAAGACTGTAAATCTAGAGAGCGGGAAAAAAAACTGTGTAGTAAGGGAGGTTGGGGGAGCAACATATTGAGAGAGAGATGGATGAGACGGGGCAGAGGAGAGAGAGAGAGAAGGATGAAAGAAAGTGTAGAAATGGTGGGAGAGCGCCAGAGAGGACACGAAGGAAAGGTTGATGCTGATGTATAATGGCTGATGCTCAAATTTTAGTGGAAAGCTACAGATAAGTGGACTGGTTGTAAGAGGTTTGGGATTTGATCCCCTGTCGAGTTATTTTTGACGAGCACTCTCTGGTTTTGCCACACTGTGTTAAAGGAGGTGTTAAAGGAGAGCTAAGCCTCTATGAGATACTGGCGTCCTGTCCAGAGGGCAACAGTGGCAGCTTAGCTGCTTCACGCCATCGAAACAGGAAATAAGATCCTGGTTCATGACGCAACATGGCTTGAATAAGGGACACATATTTTGGACGAATTACGCAGGGACTCGTGATGAATGGCTTCCTTTAAATGGCCATGAAGTCGGGCTGATTGAGGAGGGCGGGAGTTGAGTGGGAGCGGGCTAAGGGGGAAACGGGGATGGAGGTGCGTGGGCAGAAGTGAGGACCGATACAGCAGGATGAGAAGGAGTTGGAGCAGGAAAGATAGAGAAAAGACAGAGAATAAAACAGCGGAGCAAGACGTGGAGGGTGGAGGAGGAACGAGAGATGGCAGAGCGAGTGGAGCTAGTGGCGAGAAAAACTGTCTGCATGAGAGTGGAGAGTACCGAGTTGTCGCCTTGCTCCAGGCGCCACATTTCTGTCAGCAATGGCATCTTTATCTGCTAAATGCACTTTTGATGCCTCGCCACATATGTTGCTGTAAATTACTTTTAAGACCCATATTAAGCGATGAGGGAAAGGGACAGAGATGGGGGCCAGAGTGCTGCGGGTCTTTTTTTAATGGAGGACAGAGAGGGGAAGATTCCTGGCACCAGTTTTTCCTGGGTGTGTTACTCACTCCTGATCACTGTCTCCTCCACCTTCTTTCCTCTCCTAGCCTTTTCTTTACCTTTCCCCCCCTCTTCCTCTCCGTCCTGAAGTCTTATCTTTATTGTCTTCGTTTAAATTCCTTGTTTCACTCGTGTTCCCTTGTCCGTCCGCCCCCCACCCTTCCCCCTCCCCCTGCCCTACATGCTCGTAGACATTCTTTACTGACCTTATCTCAATTTGGTTTCTTTTATATATATATATATATATATATATATATATATATATATATATATACACACACACTGTGTCTGGGCTTTAGCTGTAAGGAGCAAGAGTCCTGAAAAGCCTTGCGTGGGTGTTTGATTGTGATTGTATTTTCTTTATTTTGAGAGAAAGCTGGTTTAATAATCAACCACGGTGTGAACACACAGCGTCAAACACTGCCTGCACCTATTTATATCTATAAGAACCCTTTCTCTCCCCTTTTCACATGTGAAACAACCACAGCTACACAGAAATGTCCTTAGTTTCACCTTGGGCTGTTTTGATCTGAATAATTTGATGTATTCACCTCACAAAAGCTGTATTCCATTTCAGTGCTTTATTTTGAAATTGATGGGCTAATCAAGGCTTTTAAAAAGGTAAATCAATTCAGCTATAAAAAGAAAAATAAAGGCCCTATCAGAGACAAGCCTGGCATTCTTTTTGGCATGCTAAAGCCTCGATTCTACGCCCTTGTGGACGCCACACGGAGAGCTTTGGACACCATGAACGCAACTGGCTTCGTTATTTTACTTTCCAGTTCACTTGGAGTCCACGCAGTTGGTGTCCCTGTAGCACAGTGGACATTGGGACACAACACAATTGGTGGGGATGCCAATGTCCACACAGAGCCAGGAGCGTGTCCTCTAATGACAGAATTTACGTCACTCTGACCCTTGCAGACTCTCGCGTACTTACTTTCAAAATGTAGCAGTAAAAAAACTAATCAACACTTGAAATAAGTGTGACTCCATTTACTGCTCCGTTGCTTTTACTGTGGATGTTAAGTCAATCTGGAACATTTCCTGTATTTATAGAAGCAGAGTCATTATACTATTCTTGTGCTGTGGCAATGCTCTTTAACAGCACGCTAAAGCTCATCCAACAAATAACATGAAGTTACGACTCTTCACTTTAATACGATTCCAAAAAGTTCAACGTGAAACTGAGAAGAAACGCATAATGACTGAATGATGTTGTGCATATGTATTATAATTTACCACTTTTCCCAAAATACCTAAGTATGTATCTTGACTTAATTGCTTCCTGAATATAAAATAAATTAAAGAAATTTTCCCAGTGAATGGTAGTGAATCCAGCACAGGATCAGAATGTGCAGTGTGTTGGAAAGAAAACGGTTTCCATATTTATATGTAATTACTACTTTGCAAATTTTCCGAATTTTGTAATTAACACATGGGCATAATACTCTGCACCTGACATCAGTCATGTGTCATCTTTTCTAGACAGGAGAGGGAAACCTTCTCTGGAAGACCTTAGGTAACTGCTGCACAATCCTTTCATCAAGCTGACTCCCAATATGCAAACCTACCTGTCAGAAATATTGAATGCCTCTGCGGTGACTGCCAAAGGCCACTCATTCTCTGCACAGAACAAGATCTCTTTGGTGGACGTCACTTTAAGGTTTCTTCCACTCGAGACAGAACTCTAGGGAAGAGGTCACAGATTCAGCAATACCAGAACTGAGAATCTGTGAGATTCTGCAATACTTTCCATTTCGGTTGTGCCCCTCTCTGTTTCCCATGAGAGTGGCATAGCGTCCTGTTGTGTAAGTCACATTGCCAGTATGAGAAATGAGTCTGGGTCTGTGACGACAGGGACAAGTAGATTTATTTTGAGTACAGCCTAGATTCAGGCCATTGTTCAAACGACAATGGAAACTGATCTCAGTCAACATGATGTCTAACATCACACGTATGATTTGGAATTTTAAATTGTGTCCATTGTCTCAGTAGCTCATTGATTAAGTGGACATACAAGAGAAAAGTTAAGCCCTGTACTTACTTTTTGCAGATACATCCTGTAAGTGGCATTTCTAACTTCAGAAAACTGTCTGTTATTTGCTCCTACAGCACGCACTTACACGTTTAATGGCTAAAAGGAAGGCAATAAAAAAAAGTGTGGGGAAAATTAGCTTAATTTAGCTTTAAAATTCATAGCTCTTGTCCCAGAGCACAGAAGCAGTTCCACTCCCAGAATCACTATTTATGTGCAACAAAAAGCCAATTAGAGCACTAAAAAGAACAGTGGAAAGCTTCGAGATATGTGTAAGATAGTCAGAGAGTGCGTCTCCTTGTTTGGATCCCTTCAATATGGAATCTATGACATGATGTGGCTCCCTACTCCAGGTCTCCTCTAGCCAGCGGCATGTTTTAACACCGGTCATGTCAGGGTCGCCCCTTGATGAAAAGGTTGCTCTGCAGACCACACACTGTCAGGTAGGCTACTGCAGACTGGGCAATAGAGAGAAACACAAGCATGGCACTTCATTTCAATCACCGCTGCAGTGCAGCTTGATTTGCTCTTGTCTTTTCGCCCTCTGGGCTGGTGCATCGCTGTGCTGGTCGGCCCATTTTCAGTATTTTCTGCCTCCTGCCAGCTCCTGTTTTCTGCCCCCTTTTCAGAGTAAACCTAATCCATTTAATCTGGATGAAACCAACCCTGTCTCCTGGTAATTACATTCATATACAATTAATCTGCTTTCCCAATTAAGTTGTGGTGCCAGAATAATCGCTGGCTGCATTGAAAACATTCAGAGGCAACAGTTTTTTTAATGAATGAAGCGTTACATTTACTAGCAGCAGCAAGAGGCCAGGACGTGGTCAGGCGGGATGGTGGCCGTACAAAGCTCACGTCTGTCACACCAGAGTTATCCTTTCTACAAGTTGTATATGCTGATACCCATTAGTTATGTATAAATGTAATTTGTAGGGGACAGGGTTGATGAAACAGGCTAACTGGGACTCTTCCAACAGCCGTGTATCAATCAGTGAAAAGCTTTTGTGTGAGGGGTTATGCACAATAGGAGCCACACAAGATCACAACCCAGGAAATCAATGTCAAGCAAATAAACTCACAGCAAGCACAACACAACGCACAACAAATGAGACAATAAGGTAAAACTATTCTCTCCAAGTGAGGTTTTCTGACATCGAGAAATAATTTTGCATCGGAGCACAATACACTGTCGAACGTGCTGATGCTGGGTTTGATCCACAGTATATTAACGGGGGATGATATGATCAATAGCACCTGACTCATTAACTTGACTTTTCGGTGACCTCCCCAACCCTCCTGCCTCATGGCTGACTTACAGAGGGTGCCTTTACACCTGGGATTTATGCATCAACTTTGCAGTGACTTTTGACACACAACCATTTTGGATTATAACTAATTTTTCCTAAATACTAAAAGCATATAGAATTTTGAAGGCCATGTAGGGAGGAGAAACATCTCAGCCCTACACTCTCCTTTCTTCCAACCATTCCCAGGAGTCCTCTTTTGATTATAATTCATTGTTTCTCATTGTTCCCCTTTGTCCACATTTGGTCATGAGTTCTATTTCTCATTCTAATTTCATGCTTAACTATCCAGGGGGGGGGGGGGGGGGTTGTGGGTGCTCCAATGATTGCCAAAGGAGAAGGACCTTGCTATAGTCTTCTTTTCATTCCTTTGTCTTTCTTGAAAAATATTCATTAAATTTCTCATGTTCCTTCTTTCGATTTTTGCAGGAAGGACACAAGTTTTCTGACCTCTTTAGCAGATTTAATTAAAACGTGCACCTTTACAGTTCCTCTGGTATTTTTCAGTTCCTCTGATTGAATTTCTGTCTTTGTTCAACAAAGTGAACCATAAAATGTGGAAACACTTTGTGAGGTTAACATTTAATTCAGAAGCAACTTCCTTATAATGTGTTGCAACAACACAACAAATCTGCTCATGATCTTTAGAGACTTTAGAAAAGATAGCCTTCAAAATAAAACCTTTTTCTCTAGTCAAATCATCCACCTAAAACAACAAAGGATTGTCTCTTAGAAAAAAAATCTCCAACATCCATTAAAAGTTCTCAAATGACTCCTTCAGCTTAGTCTCCTTCTCATTTGTCCATCAATGCATTCACAATGTTCCAATCTTTACCAAGACATGACTAAATTCCCTGCCTCAGTTTCAAATCTTACCTAATAACCTCTCCAGCTCATTTGTGCAGCACATCAGAGTTCCCACATGTAACATTTCCACTTGTATTTTCGTTGCGCTTTTTGCTTTGAAATTTATTAAGCATGTAAAGTTTTTCACAATCATTTCCAAACATTTAAATCGGAAATTACAAGACACTTTCTGTCGAATAAATGCGCAGCGGCGTTGTGAAAACCTCCGCAGCCTTGTGGTTTACAGGCTATGCCAGATTGATGATGTTCAAACAGCAGCTGAAAGAGCTGTGAGGGATTTTATAAAGAGCTCAGGGGGTGACAGCTGAGTCGGGCTGACATGAACCCTGACCTTACACCTCTTTAGAATGTCAGCAGGCACGCACATGTGCACACGCTAACACACACAGACACACTCGCCCCCGTAACTCTTAAATACA
The DNA here is from genome assembly GCF_022379125.1 of Scophthalmus maximus. Lineage (NCBI taxonomy): Eukaryota > Metazoa > Chordata > Actinopteri > Pleuronectiformes > Scophthalmidae > Scophthalmus > Scophthalmus maximus. The sequence continues at coordinate 11,841,159 of NC_061533.1, read as the reverse complement.
CATGTATGTGTGTGTGCACAAGTCAAAGCTCTCGGTCTTCCCGTCTTACTTTGTCTCTCTGTCTCGCACACACACACACACACACACACACACACTGACGCGGCAGTCTTTGAAAGCCGTGGCAATAGTCACTAATGTGTTACAGGGTCCCAGTAAGTAGCTGCAAACTGTTTTCTTTCATCTTCAGGGTAACAGATGAGGAGATAGGGGTATGGGGATGGAAATCACCAGGCAGCCAGACTGCCATCACATGAGCAACTCTTATCTCCAAAAAGCCAGGTTTTCCAGAACTCACTTGTTTCCAGACGAACAGCAGCAGCAGTTTGTTTATTTATTTATTTATTTATTTATTACAGCTCATTTAGAGCCATATGAACTTTGAAATCAAGTACAAGCACAGGAAGTGCATTAAAATGAATGTTGTTTTACAGAATCTTGTGGCAAGGACACTAAATAAGTCTGATTTGCACAGTATTTCAATTTTTTATTTTTTATTAGACCACTGAATAAACAAATGGACATGCAAAAGAAGCCAAACAAGTCCCAACTTGAGCGTCAATGCAGTGCAGGAGATACATTTAAAGGAAAATGAAAGACAGATATTTGGCACCCACTTCCACCACAGACCACCGAGTGAAGCTGTAGAAATCTGAGTGCAGCTCTTTGACAAAGAGCGAAGTGAACTTCAACTGTTGAGACGCCTGAAAACCTTTAGATTTAATTCATTTTTACCAAGAAAGGGAACTAGCTTTCTTGAATGCAAAAAATCATAACTAAAAGCTGTTGACAAAACTCAGCACACCTCTTCCATTCACTTGTTGTCTTGTTTTAAAGAACCTATCACCTTGGTGCGGCATCCTGAATGTCCAAATCAAAAGAAGAGTGGATAATATTGTTGAGGTGACCAGCAAGGTCATTGGCGAGCATCTGCTGTCCTTGTTCGATAAAAGTGCAATATATTACAACTGTTCCTTGTAATTTGTACAACACCCCAACCTGAGGTAATCATAATTTGACACGAGGGAACTATATAACAATTTTAGATTTTTATCCAATCCTTTTGAAAAGGTTTTTTTTTATCTCAGCCGCACAAAGACAGACTGTGAGCAGTTGTTTTGTGGACTCAACTGATCATAAAGGAACATGATGTGACATTCTTCATTTAGACTTATTCTCCTTACATATGGACACAGCATTTTTGCAACAGTACACACTCTCTCTCTCTCTCTGTTGAGTTTGCCTATTATAATCGACTCAGTTTGCTTTTTCATCTATATTCCAAACACATCATTTTCTCCCTATCCCTTGCAGTCAAAAAGGGGATGCTGCAGTAGCTCCTAATTATTTTATTGCATCAATATTGGTCACTGCTGGAATCACAGTTGTAATTATGTGTGATTTGAGGTTCTGGGGGTGTGCATGAATTAATAATGAGCTAATCAAAAAGCACTTGGGCTGATTGCCAGCACATTAACACCTAGACACTGAGAAAGGGAATGAAGTGCTGCCTGCTTCTGTCTCGTGGAGAATATCTGCATCTGTCAGTTAACACATTTTTGTTTACTTAATGTGGTAAGAGTTCCACGGCCCTCTCTATCGGCAACTAGCAACAAGATGGGAATCGGTTTGCTGAAAGTTTTAGTTGGACACAATTTGAAGTGTAATTTGTAAAGGTACAAGAGTATTTCTCTGGGGAAATTTGGCAGAGGAGATCTAAAGATGGTGATAGTGTGACCTCTCTCTCAAAATGTCATTTTTGAGAGAGAAGCAACATGTTGAAGCACATGATCAGAAAAAAAGGGCTTGTGTCCTAATACAGGTAAGGTTGAGAATACGTCAGACCCTTCCAAACAGACTAGCATCAATCTGGACTGAGTGTGCAGCAGTAACACACCAAGGAAGTATTGCTTCCTCAATACTGCATCTGATATGAAAATGCACGTAGTGCAATTTCATTTGGATTGTTATTTAGACAAAAGATCTTAGGATAGTTTGTTCCCCTGAATTGATACACTGTTCCTCGTATCACTTTAGTTGTGCACAAAGTCACCCTGTAGAAACACACAGTACCCAGACTTTCAAGACACATGAGGAGACTTCAAGCGTGAGTCCAGCCACTGTGCTGACTGAGACACAATGTCGCACCCTAAATAGTGTTTTTTTACCCATAGTAAAGTCAGCCATATTGCTTACAAAGTAATGCACTATGCTTTCAGACATGCACTGAAGTCCGGACATTTTCCTGAACTTTTCCTTCCTGCCCCCTTGAATCTAATTTCTGGAAAATGTCTGACTGAGCCCACGTGAGAATACAGCAGGAAGATCTCTGGGAAATCCATGCTCGACACAGGCGTCGGCCCTCGCCTGATTGTTGTGAACGCATCTGACTCCAGCAGTCTCAAGAAGTTCATCTTAAAACAGCTAATGTGTCATTTACTTTAAATTCACCTTTAATTGAGCAAATCAATGTTGAATGCTCAAGTTACAACACTGCTTCGTGTCAGCATAGTCTGCAAACAGTGTTTACCGGCAAAAGGCTGCAAGGAAGAAAAAACCATGCAGTCAGATGCAACCTAACACTTTAACCAGAGAAACCAAATCGAAAAAGCAGATATTTGAAGAATAGAACAATTTAGATAATAAAGTAACATTTGCAGATATACGTGTATTTTTAACAACATTACCATATCAAAGTATCATAAACAAGTGTTTATTTGAGATCCCTAACTGTGTCTGGGCTTTGTGGTTCCGTACTAAAATTATTCATAGCGGGACCCCCCACTGACCCATGGTGGGGTAGCATACAGTACTGTGATAGGCAGCGGAGGCAGATGGTGCGCGTCAAGCCTCCTCTTGCATGACAGAGCTGGATCTGTCAAATGGCTGTGGTATTACACAGGATGTTGTTGACTCTTTTTTTTTTTTTTTTGAGATTTCAAAGTCTTCCAGTACAGAACAGGATCCTCATTTCATATTTAAATCGATACTTTTGGTCAGAGAAAGCAAAAATTACAAGATGAACTTGTTGGTTTTGTAAACTAGTCCAGGAATGAAAATCCATGTAGGGCCTTTTGCGCTTGTTTCTCCGTGGGATGCCCTGAATCCTCCACCCCTGTCTTACACACTCCAAATTGTGTCAGTGAGTGTGTTCTTGACTTCCAATCAACCACTGCAAATGTGTGCATTATTAAGATTATGTTCATACTTTTCTACATGGACAGAAGGTCAGTATTCACCCAAACCTTTAGTTACCATCTAATTAAAAAGCTCTTTCTCCAGTGCCATTAAGCAGCTCTGTGGTATAATCTGTACGAGAGCTGTTGAGATCTAGAATACATTCAACAGGAGAGCTTCTTTAAATTTGACTTACCCACACTGAAGGTTTTCAAGGAGGAAAAACAAGCTTGCGTCCTCATTGTGCTGGTGTTTGCCTCTGGTCATTCTGAATTCAGACGATGGTGCAGATGGTGTGATGGTTGAGTGTTTTCCGGAGTAGACGTCAAGATTCCCCTGAAGATGACAAGCAATTAAGTAAGTAAACCAGAGCCACATCGCACAATATCTGATGAAGTTTAGCAGGCACACAGCATTTTCTGGCAGAGGCACATGTTCAAAAACTCTTAGACCCAAAACGTTAAAGCTGTTTTCAGACACAAACTCAAGATAAAATGGCAGAAAAAAATTGGGTCTGGACACTTTCCAGAGTTTGGCGTTCACTTATGAAGAACCCCACACGAGACACATTCACGACAGCAGGAACATTTCCGGAACATTCAGGCAAGGGGCGGCGCCTGGGCAGAGCGCCCACCCTCCAGATTTTCCTGCAATTTTCTCACATGGGCTCACTTGAACATTTCCCCAAAATCTTACGAGGGGGCTGGCAGGAAAATGTGTGGCGCAACATTTGCAGATATGTGCGTTCTCGCGTGCAGCCCCTCCGGAAAAGTTTAGAAAAATGTCTGGACTTCTTTTTCATGTGTCTTCTTTTCCTTTTCGTTTGTTGGGTGGAGTCCTGTCTCTACGTCTTTGATTTATCTTAGTTTTTAATTTAAGTATTTGTCAACATAATTCTTGTTACATACAGTATTACCTTTATATTATATAATATATTTTTTGAAATCCTTCATAGTGATTTGACCCTAAGACGTGCTCTGGTTGAGCTGGCAGGGTTTTATTGGCTTTCATGTGCAATTATCACGAAAGAAATAAGACGCATTGAACTTTGTCATGGCATGGCGAAGATGAAAAGTCCGACATCCAATCAAGAAATGAACATTCCATTGATTTTCTTCATGCTTTGTCCTGTAATGTTTGTATCTTTGGACCATTACACAGATTAAAGTTGGGTAAATAAATAAAACTACTAACAATGTAACTTTTTATGATAAATGTATATATGCAGTCTTTACTGCCCATGAGGTCACATGCTGAGTGGGATTTTCAATTTAATTCATTGTAGACACTGTATTTTTCCTTCTAAATCCTACAATGTGAATCTGTGTGAGTGTGTGCTTGCGTGCGTGTGTGTGTGGAGAAACAACTCTATTTGATTACTCTGATACATTCTCTCCTTGTCTGTCTGTGTATCCATCCATCTGTCTGTCTAGATGAATTTCTTCATTCACTTTTGTTCCCACGGTGATGTTGCACCCGGTGTGCACCGCACAGTGCGGGTCACAGCCATCTAGGGAATGAGATTGTCAGTACTCATCATCAAGCAACCTTCCAAATGAGCAAAATCAAAAGTGATCTGAAAGGACCGATATTGTGGACAGTGTGTCTTGCAAAAGAAGGTTAGTGGAGACACACACACACATGTAAACTCAGAACAGAGGCACATGAGTTCTCACTCTCATTTTCTCTATCTCAACAAAACACACAAATAAATCCTCTTACAAACACTCACATCTAGGTGTACCACCTGTGCCCCTCCTCTCCCTCGCTGCTCCTCTGTAATCCACTTGAATGTAGCGGGATATTGGATTAGAAAGTTATAGATGTGATTATTCGTCCCTGGGCACAACCATCTATTCGCTGATTAAAACATGAACTGGGGCCATTATGTAACTGCTTAAAGAGATTAAAAGTAGACGGGCTCTCTGCTGGAACATGCGATAGAGATAGCGCAGGTGAAGGCACATGACGGCATGTTAGTTACAAGTAGCATGATGGAACTGCAGAGGAGTAATAAAAGACTAATGCCAAGAGAAGTGAGCCTTGTAATGTGAGCTTGTTGCTTAAGGAATTGAATGTCTTTTTTGAATGTCTTCAATTAGTCAGCTGGAAACCAGCAAGCGATTGACTTTTATTTTGAAAAGGAATTCTTACTAAAACACCACCCACCCCTGAAATTGTGACTTCTGGTTTGTTGTCTGGTTTTGGAAATGAACAAATGAATTGACAATCTCAAAAATAATTGTTTTATAGTGTTTTGCGGGTTTTTATATTTTTTGTTTTTCTTGCTAGCCAGCCTTTTGTTACTCTAATATCTTATTCTTCTCTGTCTCCCCCCTGTCATTATCACTGTGTCTTTGTTGCTATGGGTTACAGGCACAGGCAACCAATGTGAAAATATGTTCAACTTTCTACGTACTCTATATCAATCTCTGTAATCATGATAGACATGAATAAAGTGATGTTGGGTTGTCTTTGATGATTCGAACATTCAAAGAAAAGGGGGGATGAAGTCAGTGCGACAAAGTCCTTTGGGAGGTTAGTTAAAAGTAGATCTGTTGGACTCTCGGGCGCACGCACACACTCTTTATTCTCTCAGCTGAAGTGGGGGAGTTATTTAGTATGCACATCTCCCATTCACAGCGGTGGAAATAACAATCAGGTTCACATTCAACATTTAAAGTAGCTGCTGCATTTAATATTGTGCATTCGGTTTGAGTTGAGCTTGTTGAGGCCTTTAGCAGGGTAATTCTAACAAGTTCCAACTTCTAACCAAGATTTCTTTTCAAACAAACTGCCCTGTAGTACACAACTTAAATATCACATTTAAGTCGTTGGCAGTAAAGTATACATATATGTTGCACCACCACATGGAACTGTGAAAATCCCATTGCCTTTGACTGATGCTAGTGTAAGTGCTGATCCATATCCAAGTGTGCCATATGTTTCTTGTGTTACTTATTGCTTTCCCATTCCCAATAAAGT